>NC_056429.1:7919446-7921946 GCF_018296145.1 Oncorhynchus tshawytscha | reverse complement strand
AATAGGCAGACAGTCTATATAGACTAGAGCCCTGGTACAACAGTAATAATCACAATAGGCAGACAGTCTATATAGACTAGAGCACAATGCCCTGGTACAACAGTATTAATCACAATAGGCAGACAGTCTATATAGACTAGAGCACAATGCCCTGGTACAACAGTAATAATCACAATAGGCAGACAGTCTATATAGACTAGAGCCCTGGTACAACAGTATTAATCACAATAGGCAGACAGTCTATATAGACTACCCTGGTAAACAGTAATAATCACAATAGGCAGACAGTCTATATAGACTAGAGCCCTGGTACAACAGTATTAATCACAATAGGCAGACAGTCTATATAGACTAGAGCCCTGGTACAACAGTAATAATCACAATAGGCAGACATAGTCTATATAGACTAGAGCCCTGGTACAACAGTAGTAATCACAATAGGCAGACAGTCTATATAGACTAGAGCACAATGCCCTGGTACAACAGTAATAATCACAATAGGCAGACAGTCTATATAGACTAGAGCCCTGGTACAACAGTAATAATCACAATAGGCAGACAGTCTATATAGACTAGAGCCCTGGTACAACAGTATTAATCACAATAGGCAGACAGTCTATATAGACTAGAGCCCTGGTACAACAGTAATAATCACAATAGGCAGACAGTCTATATAGACTAGAGCCCTGGTACAACAGTAATAATCACAATAGGCAGACATAGTCTAACAGAGCCCTAACAGTAGTAATCACAATAGGCAGACAGTCTATATAGACTAGAGCACAATGCCCTGGTACAACAGTAATAATCACAATAGGCAGACAGTCTATATAGACTAGAGCCCTGGTACAACAGTAATAATCACAATAGGCAGACATAGTCTATATAGACTAGAGCCCTGGTACAACAGTATTAATCACAATAGGCAGACATAGTCTATATAGACTAGAGCCTTGGTACAACAGTAATAATCACAATAGGCAGACAGTCTATATAGACTAGAGCCCTGGTACAACAGTATTAATCACAATAGGCAGACAGTCTATATAGACTAGAGCACAATGCCCTGGTACAACAGTATTAATCACAATAGGCAGACAGTCTATATAGACTAGAGCACAATGCCCTGGTACAACAGTAATAATCACAATAGGCAGACAGTCTTTATAGACTAGAGGCCTGGTACAACAGTAATAATCACAATAGGCAGACAGTGTATATAGACTAGAGCCCAATGCCCTGGTACAACAGTAATAATCACAATAGGCAGACAGTCTATATAGACTAGAGCCCTAGTACAACAGTAATAATCACAATAGGCAGACAGTCTATATAGACTAGAGCACAATGCCCTGGTACAACAGTAATAATCACAATAGGCAGACAGTCTATATAGACTAGAGCCCTGGTACAACAGTAGTAATCACAATAGGCAGACAGTCTATATAGACTAGAGCACAATGCCCTGGTACAACAGTAATAATCACAATAGGCAGACAGTCTATATAGACTAGAGCCCTGGTACAACAGTAATAATCACAATAGGCAGACAGTCTATATAGACTAGAGCCCTGGTACAACAGTAATAATCACAATAGGCAGACATAGTCTATATAGACTAGAGCCCTGGTACAACAGTATTAATCACAATAGGCAGACATAGTCTATATAGACTAGAGCCTTGGTACAACAGTATTAATCACAATAGGCAGACAGTCTATATAGACTAGAGCACAATGCCCTGGTACAACAGTAATAATCACAATAGGCAGACAGCCTATATAGACTAGAGCCCTGGTACAACAGTAATAATCACAATAGGCAGACAGTCTATATAGACTAGAGCACAATGCCCTTGTACAACAGTATTAATCACAATAGGCAGACAGTCTATATAGACTAGAGCACAATGCCCTGGTACAACAGTAATAATCACAATAGGCAGACAGTCTATATAGACTAGAGCCCTGGTACAACAGTAATAATCACAATAGGCAGACAGTCTATATAGACTAGAGCCCAATGCCCTGGTACAACAGTAATAATCACAATTGGCAGACAGTCTATATAGACTAGAGCCCTGGGACAACAGTAATAATCACAATAGGCAGACAGTCTATATAGACTAGAGCCCTGGTACAACAGTAATAATCACAATAGGCAGACATAGTCTATATAGACTGAGCCCTGGTACAACAGTATTAATCACAATAGGCAGACAGTCTATATAGACTAGAGCACAATCCCTGGTACAACAGTAATAATCACAATAGGCAGACAGTCTATATAGACTAGAGCCCTGGTACAACAGTAATAATCACAATAGGCAGACAGTCTATATAGACTAGAGCCCTGGTACAACAGTAATAATCACAATAGGCAGACAGTCTATATAGACTACAACAGTAATAATCACAATAGGCAGACAGTCTATATAGACTAGAGCCCTGGTACAACAGTAATAATCACAATAGGCAGACAGTCTATATAGACTAGAGCC
>NC_056429.1:7821946-7916946 GCF_018296145.1 Oncorhynchus tshawytscha | reverse complement strand
AGGTATCACTGGTCAGAGGTCAGCGGCTATAAGGTATCACTGGTCAGAGGTCAGCGGCTATAAGGTATCACTGGTCAGAGGTCAGCGGCTATAAGGTATCACTGGTCAGAGGTCAGTTGCTATAGGATAACATTGGTCAGAGGTCAGTTGCTATAGGATAACACTGGTCAGAGGTCAGTTGCTATAGGATAACACTGTTCAGAGGTCAGTTGCTATAGGATTACACTGGTCAGAGGTCAGTTGCTATAGGATAACACTGGTCAGAGTGGTCAGAGGTCAGTTGCTATAGGATAACAGTGGTCAGAGGTCAGTTGCTATAGGATAACACTGGTCAGAGGTCAGTTGCTATAGGATAACACTGGTCAGAGGTCAGTTGTTATAGGATGACACTGGTCAGAGGTCTGTCGTTATAGGATAACACTGGTCAGAGGTCTGTCGCTATAAAGCATCACTGGTCAGAGGTCAGTTGCTATAGGATAACACTGGTCAGAGGTCAGTTGTATTTGCCTATTACTTACGAGGAACATCGGAGCATAAAGTGAAATAACCTGCCATTTTTATTTCACTGGACTGATGGTCATGTCTCAGCGGACGGAGAGAGTGTGAATCGGGAAGTGGAGAAGCGTGTTTCATGATCTCTAAATATGAAAACATTTATTTGGGCCTGGCTCCCCAGTAGGTGGGCCTGTGCCCACCCGTGCCTACGCCCCTGGTCATTTCATGCATGTACAGCTCAGTAACATCATGCCAGCACACATCCGACTAGGGTATGACAGGTCAGAGGTCAGTTGAATAGAGTGGAGGGGAATGTATGTGTGGTTGGGAACTTATATCACTGTTTAAGTTGATTTCTTTCCATTAACATATAAACTATGTATACAAAAATATGTGGACACCCTTCAAATGAGTGGATTCGTCTATTTCAGCCACACCCGTTGCTGACAGGTGTATAAAATCGAGCACATGCAATCTCCATAGACAAACATTGGTAGTAGAATGGTCCGTACTGAAGAGCTCAGTGACTTTCAACGTGGCACCGTCATAGGATGCCCCCTTTCCAACAAGTCAGTCAAATTTCTGCCCTGCTAGAGCTGCCCCGGTCAACTGTAAGTGCTGTTATTGTGAAGTGGAAACGTCTAGGAGCAACAACGGCTCAGCAGCGAAGTGGTAGACCACACAAGCTCACAGAACGGGACCGGCGAGTGTTGAAGTGAGTGGCACGATAAAATCATCTGTCCTCGGATGCAACTGTTACTACCGAGTTCCAAACTGCCTCTGGAAGCAACGTCAGCACAATAACTGTTCATCCGGAGCTTCATGAAATGGGTTTCCATGGCCGAGCAGCCGCACACAAGCCTAAGATCACCATGCGCAATGCCAAGCGTCGGCTAGAGTGGTGTAAAGCTCGCTACCATTGAAATCTGGAGGAGTGGAAACGTGTTCTCTGGAGTGATGAATTACGCTTCACTATCTGGCATTCCGACGGACGAATCTGGGTTTGGCGGATGCCAGGAGAACGCTACCTGCCCCAATGCATAGTGCCAACTGTAAAGTTTTGGTGGAGGAGGAATAATGGTCTGGGGCTGTTTTTCATGGTTGGGGCTAGGCCCCTTAGTGTCAGGGAAAGGAAATCTTAACGCTACAGCATACAATGACATTCTAGACCATTCTGTGCTTCCAACCTTGTGGCAATGCACGAGTGCAGAATGCGAGGCCCATACAGAAATGGTTTGTCGAGATCGGTGTGGAAGAACTTGACTGGCCTGCACAGAGCCCTTACCTCAACCCCATTGAACACCTTTGGGATGAACTGGAACGCGAGCCGGGCCTAATCGCCCAACATCAATGCCCGACCTCACTTATGCTCTTGGCTGAGTGGAAGTCATTGCAAGTCCCCTCAGCAATGTTCCAACATCTAGTGAAAAGCCTTCCTAGAAGAGTGGAGGCTGTTATAGCTGCAAAGGGGGACCAACTCCATATTAATGCCCATGATTATGGAATATGATGTTTGACGAGCAGTTTTGGTCATGTAGTGTACTTTGTATCCCTCATTTACTCAAGTGTTTCCATTATTTTGGCAGCTACCTCTATATTGCAGTGTTTCCCAACCCTGGTCCTCCAGTTCCCCCTACAGTACATATGGACAAACACACCTGATTTAACTTGTCGACTAAATCATCAAGCCCTTCAATGGGCTTTACAACAAAAATACAACAAAAATGTATATTGGTTGGTTTCAATTTTATACTAATACAATTGCTCAGAGAAATATATATATATATTTAACAAGTGATACATTTTTTCCTCTCAGAAAAATTCTCACCCTGCGATGATAAACACCACTGAGCCTTTTTCTAAAATGTTTTATGAGATTGGAGAACATCCTGGATCCTGGACCGTTCCTCCATACAGAATCTGTCCAGATCCTTGATATACTTCATCTGCGCTTATGGACTGTTCTCTTCAATTCAAACCACAAGTTTTCAGTGGGGTTTCAAGTCCAGAGACTAAAATATTGATTTTGTGGTCCAATTAACAATTTATTTTGTGAATGTTGATATGTGCTGGGGGTTATTGTCTTGCTGTAAGATCCACTTGTGGCCAAGTTTCAGCCTCCTGGCAGAGTTAACCAGGTTTTTTGACTAAAATCTCCAAGTACTTGGTCAAATTCATAATGGCATTGACCTTAAAAAGGTGTTTGTTAGCCATCTACTTACCAGCATGCCGGCAAAAACACACGGTGCCGTGACTGGATGCCATAATGTAACATGAACTTAACACTATTTGACGAAGTGGTCGCTTTTCAATTCGGAGGGACAGGTTGCACAGACGATTCCGATCATGTCACAGGTGTTCAGTGCACATTTCGAGCGAAGTTGCTTTATCAATTTGGGAAGAACTTTTGCCGTGTCTTGCCAGGAAGTGAATCCTGAAGACGGCTGCTGTGCCGCCATTGACAGTGGATCTTGTAAGCGCTGACCATAACGTATCATAAATGTATCAGAGTTCGATGAGTCTGAAACAATTAGCCAACATTTGAGGGGGATCGAAACGTTAAGATTATTCGACTGTAGCTGCTTCGACTTGTGAACGGTATACTTTCTATAGCACACCTGCACCATCTTCCCTCACTCTTGGTCCTGCACCATCTTCCCTCTCTCTTTGTCCTGCACCGCCTTCCCTCTCTCTTTGTCCTGCACCGCCTTCCCTCTCTCTTTGTCCTGCACCGCCTTCCCTCTCTCTTTGTCCTGCACCATCTTCCATCTCTCTTTGTCCTGCACCATCTTCCATCTCTCT
The DNA here is from genome assembly GCF_018296145.1 of Oncorhynchus tshawytscha. Taxonomy (NCBI): domain Eukaryota; kingdom Metazoa; phylum Chordata; class Actinopteri; order Salmoniformes; family Salmonidae; genus Oncorhynchus; species Oncorhynchus tshawytscha. The sequence continues at coordinate 7,913,649 of NC_056429.1, read as the reverse complement.
TTGTCCTGCACCACCTTCCCTCTCTCTTTGTCCTGCACCGCCTTCCCTCTCTCTTTGTCCTGCACCGCCTTCCCTCACTCTTTGTCCTGCACCGCCTTCCCTCTCTCTTTGTCCTGCACCGCCTTCCCTCACTCTTTGTCCTGCACCGCCTTCCCTCACTCTTTGTCCTGCACCGCCTTCCCTCACTCTTTGTCCTGCACGATCTTCCCTCACTCTTTGTCCTACACCACCTTCCATCTCTCTTTGTCCTGCACCACCTTCCCTCACTCTTTGTCCTGCACCTCCTTCCCTCTCTCTTTGTCCTGCAACACCTTCCCTCTCTCTTTGTCCTGCACCACCTTCCCTCACTCTTTGTCCTGCACCACCTTCCCTCACTCTTTGTCCTGCACCTCCTTCCCTCTCTCTTTGTCCTGCACCTCCTTCCCTCTCTCTTTGTCCTGCACCACCTTCCCTCACTCTTTGTCCTGCACCACCTTCCCTCACTCTTTGTCCTGCACCACCTCCCCTCTCTCTTTGTCCTGCACCACCTTCCCTCTCTCTCTCTTTGTCCTGCACCTCCTTCCCTCACTCTTTGTCCTGCACCACCTTCCCTCTCTCTTTGTCCTGCACCACCTTCCCTCACTCTTTGTCCTGCACCTCCTTCCCTCTCTCTCTCTTTGTCCTGCACCTCCTTCCCTCTCTCTCTCTTTGTCCTGCACCACCTTCCCTCACTCTTTGTCCTGAACCACCTTCCCTCTCTCTTTGTCCTGCACCACCTTCCCTCTCTCTCTCTTTGTCCTGCACCTCCTTCCCTCTCTCTTTGTCCTGCACCACCTTCCCTCTCTCCTTGTCCTGCACCACTTTCCCTCACTCTTTGTCCTGCACCTCCTTCCCTCTCGCTTTGTCCTGCACCTCCTTCCCTCTCGCTTTGTCCTGCACCACCTTCCCTCACTCTTTGTCCTCACCTCCTTCCCTCTCTCTTTGTCCTGCACCACCTTCCCTCTCTCTTTGTCCTGCACCACCTTCCCTCACTCTTTGTCCTGCACCTCCTTCCCTCCCTCTCTCTTTGTCCTGCACCTCCTTCCCTCTCTCTTTGTCCTGCACCACCTTCCCTCCTCTCCTTGTCCTGCACCACCTTCCCTCGCTCTTTGTCCTCTTTGTCCTGCACCTCCTTCCCTCTCGCTTTGTCCTGCACCTCCTTCCCTCTCGCTTTGTCCTGCACCTCCTTCCCTCTCTTTGTCCTGCACCTCCTTCCCTCTCTCTTTTTGTCCTGCACCTCCTTCCCTCACTCTTTGTCCTGCACCTCCTTCCCTCTCTCTTTTGTCCTGCACCTCCTTCCCTCTCTCTTTGTCCTGCACCACCTTCCCTCTCTCTTGTCCTGCACCACCTTCCCTCACTCTTTGTCCTGCACCTCCTTCCCTCTCGCTTTGTCCTGCACCACCTTCCCTCACTCTTGGTCCTGCACCACCTTCCCTCACTCTTGGTCCTGCACCACCTTTCCTCACTCTTTGTCCTGCACCACCTTCCCTCACTCTTTGTCCTGCACCACCTTCCCTCACTCTTTGTCCTGCACCACCTCCCCTCTCTTTTTGGTTATTGTTCTTCCATCCCTAAGCCCCCTTTTCCATTGAGTCTGAGAACTGCCAGCACACAGCAGGTACAAAGGAATGTTGTCCACAAAAGGAGTTGCATTGTCTGTATAGTATTTGTAATTTACCCCTGAAAATCCTATTTTGCCATTTCATTGTGTGTGTTGTTGTCTTAGTCGATGTAGCTTGTGTCACTGGGGCTAATCATGATTAAAGGAGTGACTGAAGCCAAATGGGTGACTAAAGCCTACTTGATTGAAGCCAAATGAGTGACTGAAGCCAAATGGGTGACTGAAGCCAAATGAGTGACTGAAGTCTATTTGATTGAAGCCAAATGGGTGACTGAAGCCTACTTGATTGAAGCCAAATGGGTGACTGAAGCCTACTTGATTGAAGCCAAATGGGTGACTGAAGCCTATTTGATTGAAGCCAAATGGGTGACTGAAGCCTACTTGATTGAAGCCAAATGGGTGACTGAAGCCTACTTGATTGAAGCCAAATGGGTGACTGAAGCCTACTTGATTGAAGCCAAATGGGTGACTGAAGCCAAATGGGTGACTGAAGCCTACTTGATTGAAGCCAAATGGGTGACTGAAGCCTACTTGATTGAAGCCAAATGGGTGACTGAAGCCTACTTGATTGAAGCCAAATGGGTGACTGAAGCCAAATGGGTGACTGTAGTCTACTTGATTGAAGCCAAATGGGTGACTGAAGCCTACCTGATTGAAGCCAAATGGGTGACTGAAGTCTACTTGATTGAAGCCAAATGGGTGACTGAAGTCTACTTGATTGAAGCCAAATGGGTGACTGAAGTCTACTTGATTGAAGCCAAATGGGTGACTGAAGCCTACTTGATTGAAGCAGGGTACATTGATCCTCCTCCCCACCAATCTCTGTAGTTGGTTGCATTTCCTAAAAGCCTAAATAATTCACTTTTATATTATGCGATATCAGATGTACTTTTTTTTTTTTTTTTCTTTCAAGCATTCGGACAGGAGATAAATTGTTACAAATTGTACAAATCAGCACACTTTAGGGCACCCGGGGGCCTATATTAGGCTTATTGAGCTAATTGTTATATTTAAATGTCAAATGTCTCACCATTATTTCTCATGAGTGCTCAAAAGTTACCATGATCAGGGTTATGTTTAGTGGTCACCAAACAGAAAACTGACTGAAACAGGGAGGACCTATCTGCACTTGTCCAATAAGAAAAGCACATTTTCATTTTCCTTTCTAAAATATTTAAAAAACATCTTCCTTTGTGTGCCCTAATGGACACGACCAAGCTCAACTCATAACGAATTTGTAGAATACACAAATACACTAGAAAATTAATCGCTGGTGCAAGGTAAATTATGGTTTAAAAAAAAATCGTACACAACAACAGTGCTTTCATGAACACACATTACTTCCCTTTTATGGGCTTAGTCTGATGTTAAGTTCTGAAAAGGCAGCAACTTGAATGTTAAGGTCATAAAGTAGGTAGGACAGTACCTTGGAGACTCAGGAACTGCTTGCAGTAGCTCTTTCTGTGGCGACACTTAGGAGTGGAGTCACCGCCTGGTCCTCGGGGGTTGGAGGGGGGCTGTCCTCCTCCATCTGGAGTGGAGTCACCGCCTGGTCCTTGGGGGTTGGGTGGGGGGCAGGCCTGTCCTCCTCCATCTGGAGTGGAGTCACCGCCTGGTCCTTGGGGGTTGGGTGGGGGGCAGGCCTGTCCTCCTCCATCTGGAGTGGAGTCACCGCCTGGTCCTCGGGGGGGGGGGCTGCTGAAACGGGTCACTGGAGTGGGGGGGAATTCAAAAGGACGGACAGAGTTCAAAGGAGGAATATGTCAACAAGGCCAGACAAACTATGTAGGTGTCACAACTGACAATATTTGAAGTGTTGTTTGGCTGTAGGTGAATGTTATTGAACATTGTTGTTTAGATTTGAATGTTGTGGATATTGTGTACTGTTGTTTGGGTGTAGGTGGATGTGTTTTTTTGAACTTGTGACCTATATCGTTTGGGTGTATGTCAGAATTGTTGACACAGTCGTGCAGTATGTTGTTTGGGTGTATCTAGGAGGGTTGTGCAGTATGTTGTTTGGGTGTATCTAGGAGGGTTGTGCAGTATGTTTGGGTGTATCTAGGAGGGTTGTGCAGTATGTTGTTTGGGTGTATCTAGGAGGGTCGTGCAGTATGTTGTTTGAGTGTATCTAGGAGGGTCGTGCAGTATGTTGTTTGGGTGTATCTAGGAGGGTTGTGCAGTATGTTTTTGGGTGTATCTAGGAGGGTTGTGCAGTATGTTTGGGTGTATCTAGGAGGGTGTGCAGTATGTTGTTTGGGTGTATCTAGGAGGGTCGTGCAGTATGTTGTTTGAGTGTATCTAGGAGGGTCGTGCAGTATGTTGTTTGGGTGTATCTAGGAGGGTCGTGCAGTATGTTGTTTGAGTGTATCTAGGAGGGTCGTGCAGTATGTTGTTTGGGTGTATCTAGGAGGGTCGTGCAGTATGTTGTTTGGGTGTATCTAGGAGGGTCGTGCAGTATGTTGTTTGGGTGTATCTAGGAGGGTCGTGCAGTATGTTGTTTGGGTGTATCTAGGAGGATCGTGCAGTATGTTGTTTGGGTGTATCTAGGAGGGTCGTGCAGTATGTTGTTTGGGTGTATCTAGGAGGGTCGTGCAGTATGTTGTTTGGGTGTATCTAGGAGGGTTGTGTAGTATGTTGTTTGGGTGCATATCAGAATTGTTGACACAGTCGTGCAGTATGCTGTTTGGGTGTATCTAGGAGGGTTGTGCAGTATGTTGTTTGGGTGTATCTAGGACGGTTGTGCAGTATGCTGTTTGGGTGTATCTAGGAGGGTTGTGCAGTATGCTGTTTGGGTGTATCTAGGAGGGTCGTGCGATGCTTACAGCTCGGAAATATGCCCTTGGATGTGCACATTGAAAAGTAGTGGAACACAGGGCTACACTTTACATCCAACACAGCACCCTGTTCCCACAATCCTCCTCAGACGAGTAAGTGGGCAGGCTCTCCAATCTCAGGTAACTGGCCTCGTTGAGCACTGCCATCTTGGAGAAGGAGAACTCCCTTATTGGGGGATATGGTGGGCGCCGGGAGGGTGAACATGCTCTGCTTCTCAATGGAAGTGAGCAGGACCTGCTGGCGCACTCGGCTGGTCCACAGCTGCTTCTCCGGGTCCTTGAGGCGTGCCAAATTAGCAATCCTAAATTAGCTCAGGTGCAACCAATCACCTTCAAAATCACACACAAAGTTAATTGGCCTCAACCTGTGTTAAATTGTAGTGATTCACATGATTTCAGGATAAATTCCGCAGTTCCTGTCGGTTCCCTTTGCTGGGTAGTGAATTAGAAAGCAAATCCTCAACCATGAGCACCAAAGAGCATTCAAAAGAAATCCAGAACAAAGTTGTGGAAAGGCACAAATCATGAGATGGGGAGAAAAAGATTTCAAAGGCCTTGAATATCCCTTGGAGCACGGTCAAGACGATTATTAAAAAGTGGAAGGTGTATGGCACCACCAAGAGCCTGCCTTCTTCAGGCCGTCTCTCCAAACTGGATGACTGAGCAAGTAGGAGACGGATCAGCGAGGGCTACCAAGAGTTCAATGGCAACTTTGAAAGAGCTACAGGCTTCTATGGCCAAGTCTGGTTGTAGAAATTAATGATGTTTCTCATTGTCAGGGACTGGGGCATTGATAGAAGGGAAACTTAATGGAGCAAGGTACAGAAAGGTCCTTAAGGAAAGTCACGTTACGCAACAGGGTTACAGAAAAACACAGAGATTATTGCTCTACAAAAAATCATCTATAAACGGCATCACAACATCTTATTATTGGACCAAATTCGGGAAAAGCACTGGAGAGGGATGCCCACTGGACTACACCCACTGGAGAGGGATGCCAACTGGACTACACCCACTGGAGAGGGATGCCAACTGGACTACACCCACTGGAGAGGGATGCCCACTGGACTACACCCACTGGAGAGGGATGCCCACTGGACTACACCCACTGGACTACACCCACTGGACTACACCCACTGGAGAGGGATGCCCACTGGACTACACCCACTGGACTACACCCACTAGAGGATAGGGATGCCCACTGGACTACACCCACTGGACTACACCCACTGAGAGGGATGCCCACTGAACTACACCCACTGGACTACACCTACTGGACTACACCCACTGGATAGGGATGCCCACTGGACTACACCCACTGGAGAGGGATGGCCACTGGACTACACCCACTGGAGAGGGATGCCCACTGGACTACACCCACTGGACTACACCCACTGGAGAGGGATGCCCACTGGACTACACCCACTGGAGAGGGATGCCACCCACTGGACTACACCCACTGGAGAGGATGCCCACTGGACTACACCCACTGGAGAGGGATGCCAACTGGACTACACCCACTGGAGAGGGATGCCCACTGGACTACACCCACTGGAGAGGGATGCCCACTGGACCACACCCACTGGACTACACCCACTGAGAGGGATGCCCACTGGACTACACCCACTAGAGAGGGATGCCCACTGGACTACACCCACTGGACTACACCTACTGGACTACACCCACTGGACTACACCCACTGGAGGGATGGATGCCCACTGGACTACACCCACTGGAGAGGGCCCATGGCCACCCACTGGACTACACCCACTGGAGAGGATGCCCACTGGACTACACCCACTGGACTACACCCACTGGAGAGGGATGCCCACTGGACTACACCCACTGGAGAGGATGATGGACCACTGGACTACACCCACTGGAGAGGGACTGCCCACTGGACTACACCACTGGAGAGGGATGCCCACTGGACTACACCCACTGAACTACACCCACTGGAGAGGGATGCCCACTGGACTACACCCACTGGACTACACCTACTGGAGAGGGATGGCCACTGGACTACACCCACTGGACTACACCTACTGGAGAGGGATGGCCACTAGACTACACCCACTGGACTACACCTACTGGACTGGCCACACCACCCACTGAAGGGACTACACCAACTGAAGAAGGATGCCCACTGGACTACACCCACTGGACTGGACACCCACTGGAGAGGGATGGCCACTGGACTACACACTGGACTACACCCACTGGACTACACCCACTGGAGAGGATGGCCACTGGACTACACCCACTGGACTACACCTACTGGAGAGGGATGGCCACTAGACTACACCCACTGGACTACACCTACTGGACTACACCAACTGAAGAAGGATGCCCACTGGACTACACCCACTGGAGAGGGATGGCCAATGGACTACACCCACTGGAGAGGGATGGCCACTGGACTGCATCCACTGGACTGCACCTACTGGACTACACCCACCGGAGAGGGATGGCCACTGGACTACACCCACTGGAGAGGGACTGCTCACTGGACCCACTGGACACCCACTGGACTACACCCACTGGAGAGGGATGGCCACTGGACTACACCCACTGGACTACACCCACTGGAGAGGGATGCCCACTGGACTACACCCACTGGACTGGGAGAGGGATGGCCACTGGACTACACCCACTGGAGGAGGGATGGCCACTGGACTACACCCACTGGACTACACCCTCTGGACTACACCCCCACTGAACTAACCCACTGGATGCCCACTGGACTACACCCACTGGACCACACCCACTGGAGAGGGATGCCCACTGGACTACACTGGACTACACCTGGAGAGGGATGCCCACTGGACTGCACCCACTGGACTACACCCACTGGAGAGGGATGCCCCTACACCCACTGGACTACACCCACTGGACTGGACACCCACTGGAGAGGGATGGCCACTGGACTACACCCACTGGAGAGGGATGGCCACTGGACTACACCCACTGGACTACACCCACTGGAGAGGGATGCCCCCTGGACCACTGGACTACACCCACTGGAGAGGGATGGCCACTCTACACCCACTGGAGAGGGATGGCCACTGGACACCCACTGGACTACACCCACTGGAGAGGGATGCCCACTGGACTACACCCACTGGACCACTGGACACCCACTGGAGAGGGATGCTCACTGGACTACACCCACTGGAGAGGGATGGCCAATGGACTACACCCACTGGAGAGGGATGGCCACTGGACTACACCCTCTGGACTACACCCTCTGGACTACACCCTCTGGACTACACCCACTGGACCACACCCACTGGACCACACCCACTGGACCACACCCACTGGACCACACCCACTGGAGAGGGATGCCCACTTGGCACCACTGCTCCTCAGCTGTCAGAGAGAAACACAGAGAGAGCGAGAGAGAGAAAGAAACATGAAAGAATAAAGAGAAGTGAGATAGGCTTACATGTCATAACCCACACACATACCTGCTAGGGACTATGCCTGCATAAAACTCTTTGGAAAAAAGGGTTCCAAAAGAGACTGTCGGAATGGGAGATAACTCTTTGAATCCAGGTAGAACCCTTTTGAGTTCTATGCAGAACCCAATGTGGACAGGGTTCTACCAGGTACCAAAAATGGTTCTTCAAAGAGTTATTCTATGGGGACAGCCGAAGAACCCTTTCAGGTTCTAGTTAGCATCTTTTTCTGTGTAGTGTCCACAGAAAAAAACTAATGTTCGAAATACTTCCTCTGCTTCTAATTTCCATGAACTATAATAGAGAGTCACAGTAATAAGGGCCTGTACCTTTCACATGAATGACAGGAGATCAGAGTGAACTCAAGGACAAAGGAGAGCGTGCAGAAACAAATGTGAATTGGGCTGTTTGACTATCTCAAAACACGCAGCATAAGTAGGGACAGCAACAGTGCAAGAGGACAGGCCGTGAACACAACAAGGTTCCAGCCAATGTCTCCGCTCTGAGGTATGAGTGCTACTGTGGTCAGCACAATGACACACTGGCCTTGTGGCTTTCGCTGGTACCAAATTCATCCCTCTCATGACACCTCCTAACACGACCGGCAAGGTCAGACACACAGAGTCCAATAACAACCCCCCTGCCCTGACAATGGAGGTGCATCCATTTCCCCTATAACCAACCTGTCAGACTTAAAGGGGCTGGACACGCCTTATATTTGTAATAGAAAGTAATCCGCCCCGACATAGATCATAAAACATCTCTTTCCTCCCGGCACGGCACGTTGCAGTACAGGCACACAGCCCATTTCATTTCCATTATAAAACACAAATTAGTTTGGAGTCAAATTCAAAGCAGTCCCACCTCCCAATCATGATGAAGTTTCAAGGTTGGGAAGTTTTTGACTTTCAAAGCCCTTCAGAGTCAGTTGTTGTCCTTTTCAGGAGCGTTAGTTTCAAAGCCCCCCAGAGTCAGTTGGTGTCCTTTTCAGGAGAGTTAGTTTCAAAGCCCTTCAGAGTCAGTTGTTGTCCTTTTCAGGAGAGTTAGTTTCAAAGCCCTTCAGAGTCAGTTGGTGTCCTTTTCAGGGAGTTAGTTTCAAAGCCCTTCAGAGTCAGTTGGTGTCCTTTTCAGGAGAGTTAGTTTCAAAGCCCTTCAGAGTCAGTTGGTGTCCTTTTCAGGAGAGTTAGTTTCAAAGCCCTTCAGAACAGTTGGTGTCCTTTTCAGAAGTTTTTAAAAGCCCTTCAGAGTCAGTTGGTGTCCTTTTCAGGAGTTTTTCAAAGCCCTTCAGAGTCAGTTGTGTCCTTTTCACTAGTGCATAGAGTGCAGGGTCTAGATTAGTTTTATTGCCAGTAGAGTATATATTGAAATATTTGCCCAGTCAACATTTGTATGTTTTAAATATTCATGTTTACATTTTACAATATTGCTAAATTAATGTTATTGAAATCAAAATACTACTCATATTTCAGAGCAAGCGGTTAAACTTCATGTGACACCAACGTTTCCTTGAAAACACCTACAGATGAAACATGATGGAGTCATAAAGGAGGCCTGTAACACCTACAGATGAAACATGATGGAGTCATAAAGGAGGCCTGTAACACCTACAGATGAAACATGATGGAGACATAAAGGAGGCCTGTAACACCTACAGATGAAACATGATGGAGTCATAAAGGAGGCCTGTCACACCTACAGATGAAACATGATGGAGACATAAAGGAGGCCTGTAACACCTACAGATGAAACATGATGGAGTCATAAAGGAGGCCTGTAACACCTGAAACATGGAGTCATAAAGGAAGCCTGTAACACCTACAGATGAAACATGATGGAGTCATAAAGGAGGCCTGTAACACCTACAGATGAAACATGATGGAGACATAAAGGAGGCCTGTAACACCTACAGATGAAACATGATGGAGTCATAAAGGAGGCCTGTCACACCTACAGATGAAACATGATGGAGACATAAAGGAGGCCTGTAACACCTACAGATGAAACATGATGGAGTCATAAAGGAGGCCTGTAACACCTACAGATGAAACATGGAGTCATAAAGGAAGCCTGTAACACCTACAGATGAAACATGATGGAGTCATAAAGGAAGCCTGTAACACCTACAGATGAAACATGATGGAGACATAAAGGAAGCCTGTAACACCTACAGATGAAACATGATGGAGTCATAAAGGAAGCCTGTAACACCTACAGATGAAACATGATGGAGTCATAAAGGAAGCCTGTAACACCTACAGATGAAACATGATGGAGTCATAAAGGAAGCCTGTAACACCTACAGATGAAACATGATGGAGTCATAAAGGAGGCCTGTAACACCTACAGATTAAATATATAATATATAATACCTTTAAGATACAAATGTCAAATATATGTCAACAATCCTTCTTCCAAAGGGAAATTCTATGGATTAAATGTCTTGAAAATCCCCCAAAAATCATAGTCTTTTTTTGTCCTGGTTTCATGACGAATCCCTCTAATTGGATATCTGGTCATTACTGTAAATACATTCTGTAATTATAGCCAATGTGTAGGAACCATTCTGGTGCAAAATGGCTGCCTTGTATGGTGGATGAGAAGCATTACCCCAGTACCGGCCTTCGGTCAAAAGTGTGACAGAAATTCAACCCATCATCACTATTACCAATCTGCTCTACTCCCAGCCGTGTGTGTGTGTGTGTGTGTGTGTGTGTGTGTGTGTGTGTGTGTGTGTGTGTGTGTGTGTGTGTGTGTGTGTGTGTGTGTGCGATTGTGACGGCAAAGTTGTCACAAAAAAAAAAATCAACATTAAAATATGTATTAAATTCTGTCACTGTGTAGTTAACTCCCTAACCCTAACCCTCCATAGTTACCTCCCTAACCCTAACCCTCCATAGTTACCTCCCTAACCCTAACCCTCCATAGTTACCTCCCTAACCCTAACCCTCCATAGTTACCTCCCTAACCCTAACCCTCCATAGTTACCTCCCTAACCCTAACCCTCCATAGTTACCTCCCTAACCCTAAATCTCCATAGTTACCTCCCTAAATCTCCATAGTTACCTCCCTAACCCTCCATAGTTACCTCCCTAACCCTCCATAGTTACCTCCCTAACCCTCCATAGTTACCTCCCTTTTAATTTTTACATTTTTTTCCCCTTTATTTTACTAGGCAAGTCAGTTAAGAACAAAATCTTATTTTCAATGACGGCCTAGGAACAGTGGGTTAACTGCCTGTTCAGGGGCAGAATGACAGATTTGTACCTTGTCAGCTCGGGGATTTGAACTTGCAACCTTCCGGTTAAGAATTTGTTCTTAACTGACTTGCCTAGTTAAATAAAGGGAAAAAAAAATTTTTTGTTGGTGCAATTATTATTTATTTTTTTTACAAAATAATAAAATATGAAAGGTCTTATTCTTCCAAATTATATCACAAGGCCTTTATATATATATTATATATATATATATATATATATATATATATATATATATATATATATATATATATATATATATATATATATATATATATATGCCTTATATATATATTCATATATTCATGTATATATTCATATTTAAAAAAAAATGTTTTTACAAATACTGTTTTTACAAATACATGAGTTGTTAAGTATGAGTATGTGTCCCCCTGGTGGCCAAGATGTGAATAATCAATAATTCCAAAACAATCAGATGAGTTAAGTGTCGACCCTATACAACACTATGTAGGCATGGTTCCCAAATGGTACCTATTCCCTATGTAGCAGACTGCTCTTCACCAGGTCAAAAGTAGTGCACTACAAAGGGAATAGTGGTCTAAAAAAGGGAATAGTGGTCTAAAAAGGGAATAGTGGTCTACAAAGGGAATAGTGGTCTAAAAAAGGGAATAGTGGTCTACAATGGGAATAGTACACTACAAAGGGAATAGTGCACTACAAGGGGAATAGTGCACTACAAAGGGAACAGTGCACCACAAAGGGAATAGTGGTCTACAAAGGGAATAGTGCACTACAAAGGGAATAGTGGTCTACAAAAGGAGTAGTGCACAATAAAGGGAATAGTGGTCTACAAAGGGAATAGCACACAACAAAGGGAATAGTGCACCACAATGGGTATAGTGGTCGACAAAAGGAATAGTGCACTACAAAGGGAATAGTGCACTACAAAGGGAATAGTGCACTACAAAGGGAATAGTGCACAACAAAGGGAATAGTGGTCTACAAAGGGAATAGTGGTCTACAAAGGGAATAGTGCACGACAAAGGGAACAGTGCACTACAAAGGGAATAGTGTCCTCAAAGGGAATAGTGCACTACAAAGGGAATAGTGCACTACAAAGGGAATAGTGCACTAGGAATAGTGCTGGGAATAGTGCTCAAAGGGAATAGTGCACTACAAAGGAATAGTGTACTCAAAGTAATAGTGCACTACAAAGGGAATAGTGTACTCAAAGGGAATAGTGCACTACAAAGGGAATAGTGCACTACAAAGGGAATAGTGTACTCAAAGGGAATAGTGCACTACAAAGGGAATAGTGCACTACAAAGGAATAGTGCACTACAAAGGGAATAGTGCACTACAAAGGAATAGTGGAATAGTGTACTCAAAGGGAATAGTGCACTACAAAGGAATAGTGGGAATAGTGCACTACAAAGGGAATAGTGTCCTCAAAGGGAATAGTGCACTACAAAGGGAATAGTGTCCTCAAAGGAATAGTGCACTACAAAGGGAATAGTGCACTACAAAGGCAATAGGAATAGTGTGCACTACAAAGGGAATAGTGCAAACAAAGGGAATAGTGTACTACAAAGGGAATAGTGCACTACAAAGGAATAGTGCACTACAAAGGGAATAGTGCACTAATAAAGGGAATAGTGCACTCACAAAGGGAATAGTGTCCTACAAAGGGAATAGGAATAGTGTCTACAAAGGGAATAGTGCACTACAAAGGGAATAATAGTGCACTCAAAGGGAATAGTGCACTACAAAGGGAATAGTGTCCTCAAAGGGAATAGTGCACTACAAAGGGAATAGTGTCCTCAAAGGGAATAGTGCACTACAAAGGGAATAGTGCACTACAAAGGGAATAGTGCACTACAAAGGGAAAAGTGTACTCAAAGGGAATAGTGCACTCAAAGGGAATAGTGCACTACAAAGGGAATAGTGTACTCAAAGGGAATAGTGCACTACAAAGGGAATAGTGTACTCAAAGGGAATAGTGCACTACAAAGGGAATAGTGCACTACAAAGGGAATAGTGTACTCAAAGGGAATAGTGCACTCAAAGGGAATAGTGCACTACAAAGGGAATAGTGCACTACAAAGGGAATAGTGCACTACAAAGGGAATAGTGCACTACAAAGGGAATAGTGCACTACAAAGGGAATAGTGTACTCAAAGGGAATAGTGCACTACAAAGGGAATAGTGCACTACAAAGGGAATAGTGTCCTCAAAGGGAATAGTGCACTACAAAGGGAATAGTGTCCTCAAAGGGAATAGTGCACTACAAAGGGAATAGTGTCCTCAAAGGGAATAGTGCACTACAAAGGGAATAGTGTCCTCAAAGGGAATAGTGCACTACAAAGGGAATAGTGCACTCAAAGGGAATAGTGCACTACAAAGGGAATAGTGTACTCAAAGGGAATAGTGCACTACAAAGGGAATAGTGTACTCAAAGGGAATAGTGCACTACAAAGGGAATAGTGTACTCAAAGGGAATAGTGCACTCAAAGGCCTGGCACCTCCAGGTGTTTAGCTTTTAATTGTTTTATTTCGTCTTTATTTAACGAGGCAAGTCAGGTAAGAACAAATTCTTATTTACAATGACGGCCTACCCCGGCCAAACCCAAACCGGATGACACTGGGCCAATGGTGCGCCACCCTATGGGACTCCCAATCACGGCCGGTTGTGATACAGCCTGGAATCGAACCAGGATCTGTAGTGATGCCGCTAGCCCTGAGATGCAGTGCATTAGACCGCTGTGCCACTCGGGAGCTTTTAGAGCACTGCTGCTGTGGGGAAGCCAGCCTCTCCTGGTTCCTGTGGTCTCCTCTGTGTGTGACTGACTGGAGCCCTGCTCATCTGAACCACACCATCTCTGCTACTACCAATGTCCAGGATCTTCAGCTCCTTGATGTCCATGGCACTATGGGAGAATAGAGTCATATAAAGGCTGATATCCATTGTATTGTGGGAGAATAGACAGTCTACTAAAAGCTGATGTCCATTGCATTGTGGGAAAATAGACAGTCTACTAAAAGCTGATGTCCATTGCATTGTGGGAAAATAGACAGTCTACTAAAAGCTTATGTCCATTGCATTGTGGGAGAATAGACAGTCATATAGAGGCTTCGATTTAGTCTACTAGCCTAGCTGGCCAGTCCCCAAAATCCTTCAATTCCATCCCTGTTGGTTTGCACATGTAGGACAAATGTCACTGTCATAATAAACAGGGGTGAGTTTCCTGAAAGCTTTGTAGTACTAAGATCATTGTTTTGGTCCATTGCCTACAACCAATGTTTACCTTGGACTGAAATAGGTGCCTGTATTCATTTTGGGTGCCAGTATCGTTTATGTTTCCATTCAGGAATTCTACAATACTTTAGAGTTCGTCTTCTATAAAAGGTGCAGAAACTCGGGCAGTAGAAAATCGCTAGGTGTGGGTACACAGTTCTGCTGAGCTCCTGCCCAAGTCAATCATTGCCTACATTGGACTTATTAAGTAACTTAGTGCTACAAAGATTTCAGGAAACTATAAACAGTTGTACCTAAAAGTGACCTCGGGCACAGGGCACTTGACTCCATTGTGTAAGGGTTGACTGAGGGAGATGGTCTGACTGGACTGGTCCACAGGCGGCACCTCTCCTTGGTACACCCCTAGGGTTGCTCCACAGTTTATCCACACCAGGCTACCCAACCGGTCTGTAGCCATCCTGTCTAGTCAAAACGAGAAGAGCATGAACACATGCCACTTTGATATAGCTACACCCGGAAGTGACTTTTCGTAGCAGGTTTAGAGAGCCTTTTCGCTAGACCCCAGCTGGGCCCCGAAGTGAGAGGGCCAGGAGGTATGCGGTCAACAATGCTTGACTCAGGGAGGAGGACGCCCCTGCCATGCATAGTCCCATGGGATGTTGGCTATCAACAACAAGGCAACTCCTATGACTAATTGGGAATGGGACGCAAGCGTAGGATTGATCACCCTGTCGCTGGCCGACTTTGGGGAGGGTGTATAGTGTGAAAGGCCGAAACACCCTAGGAACCAAAGGTACACTACTGACGATGCGCTCCCCAAATTTCACCAGGCTCACTGTTCATGAACTCTTGGAAGTGCTTTGCACAAAGGATAGTAACATCTCATCCTGTGTTCTTGGAATCCTAACCGCAATCTAATTCTTCTAACCTGCAACAACAACAACAACAACAACAACAACAACAACAACAACAACAACAACAACAACAACAACAACAACAACAACAACAACAACAACAGTAACTTCAGGTGATAGTGTTCTGTATTGAAGTGGTGTGTTTTTAGTGAATCTTATGAACACATATCATAAGAAGGGTTGTGTTCTACTAGGAGGGGTAATCAACTGTTACCCTACGAGGTCTGGAGCCTGCTAGTTTTGTGTTTTACCTGATAATTTCTTGTACCACCTGGTGTCCCAGGTCTAAATCGGTCCCTTGATTAGAGGGGAACAATGAAAAACACAGTGGAACTGGCTTTGAGGTCCAGAATTGAGTTCGAGGGTACTAGGCCAATGCTAGATTAAATACAATATGAGTTCACACTAAATACTTTTTGCTATATTACCCAGCTAGCTAGTGGTTACTGAGGATGTAGATAGCTAGCCAATTGTTTTCTACTGGTTAACTTAGATAGCTAGCATCTTAGCTAGTTAGTTCAATAACAGACTATAGAATGTCAGTTGCAACCGAGTGTGAATTAGCTAATGATTTTGTGTAACAATGAAAAGAGTCAGGTTTGCAAGCTCAGTCTCAGCTAGCTAGCTCTGGCTAACGTTAGCTAAAACATGGCCTCTTGACTTCTCATTTTCTCATTCAGAATGGCAATACATGCCTTATTGTTTCATGGAGAAATTAGCATACCTTTTGTGATATTCCGTATAACGGCGGTTTTAATTTAGGCTTTGAACGGTTGTCCACGAAATGTATTAAATAAAGGGTCCTTGGTTGAATGGTTAGCTTCGTTTCAGTAGCATGAGCTAGGGTCGCACAACTTCCATACACATTTCTAAATAAAAGTAATCACAGTTGTGTGTGTGTGTGTGTGTGTGGGGGGGGTATCAAGCCGTCCACTTGACCAGACATGAAACACACAACACAATAAAATGTATGATTTTGTTATCAAATGTATGTTTATGGAGTAAATATAGGATGTGATGTTTGGTTGATAAAATACCTATAAAGCCACAAACAACATGGTGTGAATGAGAGAAAGGCTATATGACTAAAATACAGAGATTTATGTGCAACAAACAACCGATATTGTCTCAAAGTGATGATGTCAGTGTCCCATTCCATTTTGGACTCAGTCAGTGGCTTGCAGTGTTTCCTCGCTGTCCTGTTGACAGTAGCAAGTAACTGTGCTACAATTACAAGTCTCTGTAGAAAATGAGCACCAGGTGAGAGCAGAGGCTTGGGAGGCCCGTGGACATCTACACAGTCAGACAGGCCCGCTGAAGAACAGAGACACACAGCTGCAGCACAGTGGTAGTACTGCACAGATACTGGAGATGAAACACACTGGAAGGGGGATCAGTGCTGGGATAAGTACGTTCTCCTGCACAGATACTGGAGATGAAACACACGGTAAGGGGGATCAGTGCTGGGATAAGTACGTTCTCCTGCACAGATACTGGAGATGAAACACACGGTAAGGGGGATCAGTGCTGGGATAAGTACGTTCTCCTGCACAGATACTGGAGATGAAACACACGGTAAGGGGGATCAGTGCTGGGATAAGTACATTCTTCTGCACAGATACCTGAGATGAAACACACGGTAAGGGGGGGGATCAGTGCTGGGATAAGTACATTCTCCTTCATTATTGAATTACTTCTAAGAGTGATACTGGTATTTGTGGCTCCCCTTTTTTGTGACTCTTTTGTCTTCTTTCTGTCCTTTTCCTCACCCACACTCTGGTGTGTCCTACAGCAGCTGGCAGATGCAGTGAGTGCTGTTGAGCAGCAGGAGGAGGAGGAGAACTGCAAGACAAGTGGATGATGACTAAGCTGTTAAGAATGGCATTCATGGCAAAGTGTTCCATAGGAGATCGTCAATTCAATTAGCTTTAATAAACTGTATTAATCCACGAGGGGCAATTATTGCTGGCTAGGATACAAATAGAATGACAACAAACATACACAACAAACAATATGTTATCAGTGCATTGGAAAAGTATTCAGATTCCTTCATTTTGTTACGTTACAGCCTTATTTTAAAATGTATTCAATAGTTTTTCCATCATGAATCTACACCCGATATCCCATAATGACATCACAATATCCCATAATGACATCACAATACCCCATAATGACATCACAATACCCCATAATGACAAAGCAAATAGTTTTGCAAATGTATTAAAAATAAAAACCTTGAAATATTACATTTACATGAGTATTCAGACGCTTTACCAGTGATGTAAAGTACTTAAGTCAAAATACTTTCAAGTACTACCTACGTAGTTTTTTTGGGGTATCTGTACTTTACTATTGATTTTTATTACATTTTTTTTTTTAAATTTAACCTTTATTTAACTAGGCAAGTCAGTTAAGAACAAATTCTTGTTTACAATGACGGCCTACTCCGGCCCTATGGGACTCCCAATCATGGCCGGATGTGATACAGCCTGGTATTTTTGACAATATTTACTTTTACTTCACAAAATGTCCTATTAAGGTATCTTTACCTTTAGTCAAGTTTGACAATTGGGTTTAAAACTTTTTTGGTACCCTTCTCCAGATCTGTGCCTCGACACAATCCGGTCTCGTAGCTCTACGGACAATTCCTTCGACCTCGCGACTTGGTTTTTGCTCTGACATGCACTGTCAACTGTGGGACATAATATAGACAGGTGTGTGCCTTTCCAAACCATGTCCAATCAATTGAATTTACCACAGGTGGACTCCAATCAACTTGTAGAAACATCTCAAGGATGATCAATGGAAACAGGATGCAAAAGAGCTCAATATACTGTCTCATAGCAAAAGGTCTGAATACTTGTAAATAAGATATTTCTGTTTCATTTTAATAAATGTTTTTAAAAAATCTAAAAACCTGTTTTTACTTCGACATTATGGGTTATAGTGTGTAGATTGATGAGGGGGAAAAAATATTTTATCCATTTTAGAATAAGGCTGTAATGCAACCAAATATGGAACAAGTCAAAGGGTCTGAATACTTTTCAGAGTGCACTGTACATGTGCAATTGAAGGGTATACTTGAATGTTTACATTGAAAGGGTCCTTCAGCTGTAAATGAACATATTAAAAATGAGATCAAGTCCGGAGAGGGGGAACGTTATTAAACCTACAGCCTCAAGAGCTAACAACAAGTCACTGAGAAAAACCTTACCTGTTACACAACAAGACTTAGAGAGAGGTACATTGTACAACTACTGTATTTCAAAGTAACCTCATTGAACAAAAACTATTTTGTACAGGCTTGGTTAAAGACAACCCCACTCGGAGTCTGAAGCTGCAGTTGGAGAGGACCCAGAGGGACAGGTGTGTGAGCTCAGCAACCAGCTGGCTGAGACCAAGGCCCACACCAACAGGCAGGGGCAGGAGACTGCAGATGAAGGAGGAACTAATGACTGAGAGACGTGGGAGATATGAATGGATACTGGTGGGTTATGGATTGTGGCATGTGACTGGACTGTGAAAATAGACAATAAATTCTTCTTCTTCAATGGTTATGCCTGTTCAAATATGACTATAATCATAGATTTGTCTATGACATGGTCTTCAGATGAATGAAAAGGTGATATCACAGCTGGAGATGACCTAACAGAGGCTGGAGTTCTCATTGGCTCAGCTGCAGGAGCTAGGGGCAGAGAGAGTCATCCACACCAATCAGATCGCAGCTCTGGGGACCGGGCGCAGCCAGCTGATTGGAGAGAAGAAGGATGTTGCTGAGCGCTATTGGACGGGGATGGAGGACAGGAGCAGGAAGTGACAGAACTGAGGTAGATATGCTATCAGCTCAAGTGAGAGGAGGGAGAAATAGACTAATGAGTAGATGTGATGCACGTTTGGAGATATGGCACTGGCAAAACATCACCACACACTTTATCACAGAAATGAACAAAATGTTTAAAAAGATTGGCCTGAGAAAGGCTCTGCGTAGAGTCACTGATCTAGATCATGCATCTCAAATAATTACTCATTCATGTGATCAAGAAAAGGCTAATCTGTGCCTCTCCTTAAAAAAAAAAAAACACAAAATGTCTGACACTTTTACGCTTAGAAAATCATGCACAAGAGCTATGCGCGCATGTATTAATGGTGGGATTGTCATGTCTCACATCATGTCACCAGAAATACCAGAGATTGCAGAACTGCTGGAGTGAGAAGTGGCAGGATGTGGCCATGGATCTGCACACCGTCCTAGGCAGAACTAGAGGAACTCAGAGAGAAGAACCCTGGCGATTTAGTAAAATCATATCTAATGTATCCTGTTAGACATCCATCCATCCATTAAGATGTCTCGACCAACCAACCAACCAACCAATCAATCAATCAATAACATGATTCATTATGTACCATACTATGTACCATTGGGGCCACATTAAACTCATTCAGCACAGCCAGAAGAGGACTGGCCACCCCTCATAGCCTGGTTCCTCTCTAGGTTTCTTCCTAGGTTTTGGCCTTTCTAGGGAGTTTTTCCTAGCCACCGTGCTTCTACACCTGCATTGCTTGCTGTTTGGGGTTTGAGGCTGGGTTTCTGTACAGCACTTTGAGATATCAGCTGATGTACGAAGGGCTATATAAATACATTTGATTTGATTTGATCTGGTGAAGGTAGAGCTGGATGCTTGTAAACAACAGTCGGAGCTGGAGAGCAGCATGAGTCTGACTCTGCACAACAAACTCAAAGGTAAAATGCAACCCTCATATTTTGGGATTAAACATCATATTTTGGGATTAAACATCATATCTTGGGATTAAACATCATATTTTATTTAGGGATTAAACCTCATATTTTGGGGTGAAGCCTCATATTTTGATATTAAACTTCATTTCTTGATGGTACAGAGCACAAGGGGGCGATAAACTCCTGTTTTTTACTGTTGTCCTCTGCAGGTGGGGAAGGAGTACACACTTCTGATAAAGGGACAGAAACAGAGTGAGTATGAACCGATTATTCAATATATATAACTGTTTAGTATTTTCTATGGATCTAGATTTTAGAACTAGGACGACTTGCATAAGCATAGTAACGTATGAATTCTGATGAACCATAACCGTGTCTTTCTGTTGTCTGTCTCTAGACTCTAAATGCAATACATCTGGACTTATACAGAGACAAAGGAACATTTTACATTTGTTATGTCCTAGTATACCACTACAGACACAGGCTGCACAGGTGTCTTAGGAGGAGTCGGATAGTGAGCTGGGCCAGGTGAGGGCAGAGCTACAGATGGTGTCCCTGGAGGAGGTGGATTGGGGCCAGGTGAGGGCAGAACTACAGATGCTATCCCTGGAGGAGGTGGATTGGGGCCAGGTGAGGGCAGAGCTACAGATGGTGTCCCTGGAGGAGGTGTTAAAGATCTATCTGTCTACAGGGCATTCGGAAAGTATTCAGACCCCTTCCCCCTTTTCCAAGTTTTGTTATGTTACAGCCATATTCTGAAATGCATTAAATAAAAACAAATCCTCATCAATCTACATACAATGCCCCATAATGACAAAGCGAAAGCAGTTTTTAGAATTTTTTACAAGTACTTTATTTACATACAGTACCAGTCACAGTACAACTCATTCAAGGGTTTTTTCTTTATTTTCTACATTGTAGGATAATAGTGAAGACATCAACACACACTATGAAATAACACATATGGAATCATGTAGTAACCAAAAAAGTGTTAAACAAATCAAAGTATAGATTTTAGATTTTAGATTCTTCAAAGTAGCCACCCTTTGCCTTGATGACAGCTTTGCAAACATTTGGCATTCTCTCAACCAGCTTCATGAGGTACTCACCTGGAATGCATTTAAATTAACAGGTGTGTCTTGTTAAATGTTAAATCGTGGAATTTCTTTCCTTCTTAATGCGTTTGAGCCAATCAGTTGTGTTGTGACAAGGTAGGGGTGTTATACAGAAGATAGCCCTAATTGGTAAAAAGCCAAGTCTATATTATGGCAAGAACAGCTCAAATAAGCAAAGAGAAACGACAGTCCATCATTACGTTAAGACATGAAGATCAGTCAATACGAAACATTTCAAGAACTTTTAAAGTTTCTTCAAGTGCAGTCGCGAAAACCATCAAGCGCTATGATGGAACTGGCTCTCATGAGGACCGCTACAGGAAAGGAAGACCCAGAGTTAACTCTGCTGCAGAGGATAAGTTCATT
Organism: Oncorhynchus tshawytscha; assembly: GCF_018296145.1. Lineage (NCBI taxonomy): Eukaryota > Metazoa > Chordata > Actinopteri > Salmoniformes > Salmonidae > Oncorhynchus > Oncorhynchus tshawytscha. The sequence continues at coordinate 7,892,114 of NC_056429.1, read as the reverse complement.
AGAATTAATTGCACCTCAGATGCAACCTAAATAAATGCTTCACAGAGTTCAAGTAACAGACACATCTCACAATCATCTGTTCAGAGGATACTGCGTAAATCAGGCCTTCGCGATCAGATTTCTGCAAAGAAACCACTACTAAAGGACAGTAATAATAATAAGAGACTTGCTTGGGCCAAGAAACACGAGCAAAGGACATTAGACCGGTGGAAATCTGTAAATTGCTGTGATGAATCCGAATTTGAGATATTTGGATCTAACCGCCAGGTCTTTGTGAGACGCAGAGTAGGGGAACGGATGATCTACACATATATGGTTCCCACCGTGAAGCATGGAGGAGGAGGTGTGATGGTGTGGGGGTGCTATCTGTGATTTATTTAGAATTCAAGGCATACTTAACCAGCATGGCTACCACAGCATTCTGCAGCAATACGCCATCCCATCTGGTTTGCGCTTGTGGGACTATCACACCTCCAACACACCTCCAGGCTGTGTAAGGGCTATTTGACCAAGAAGGAGAGTGATGGAGTGCTATTGACCTGGCCTCCAAGAAGGATGGTTTGGGAGTGGAGTCTGCAATATATGGGGACTGACTGTTGGAAAAGCATTCAAGGCAAGAGTCTGCAAGGCTGTCATCAAGGCAAAGGGTACTTTGAAGAATCTCAAAAATAACATATATATTTTTGTTACTACATGATTCCATATGTTATTTCATAGTTTATATGTCTCACTATTATTCTACAATGTAGAAAATAGTAAAAATAAAGAAAAGCCCTTGAACAAGTAGGTGTGTCCAAACTTTTGACTGGTACTGTATATATATATATATATATATATATATATATATATATATATACACACAGTTGCAGTCGGAAGTTTACATACACTTAGGATGGAGTCATTAAAACTCGTTTTTCAACCATTCCACAAATTTCTTGTTAACAAACTATAGTTTGGCAAGTCGGTTAGGACATCTACTTTGTGCATGACACAAGTAATTTTTCCCAAAATTGTTTAGACTTAAAATTTCATTTATAATTCACTTTATCACAATTCCAGTGGGTCAGAAGTTCACAAAATTCCACAAAATGATGTCATGGCTTTAGAAGCTTCTGACAGAAGCATGTGAGTCAATTGGAGGTTTCCCTGTTGATGTATTTCAAGGCCTACCTTCAAACTCAGTGCCTCTTTGCTTGACATCATGGGAAAATCAAAAGAAATCAGCCAAGACCTCAGAAAAAAATTGAAGACCTCCACAAGTCTGGGTCATCCTTGGGAGCAATTTCCAAACGCCTGAAGGTACCACGATCATCTGTACAAACAATAGTACGCAAGTATAAATAGTACAAGGTACAAAAGTATCTATATCCACAGTAAAACGAGTCCTATATCAACATAACCTGAAAGGCCGCTCAGCAAGGAAGAAGCCACTGCTCCAAAACCGCCATAAAAAAGCCAGACTATGGGTTGCAACTGCACATGGGGACAAAGATCGTACTTTTTGAAGAAATGTCCTCTGGTCTGATGAAACAAAAATAGAACTGTTTGGCCATAATGACCATCGTTATGATTGGAGGAAAAAGGGGGAAGCTCGAAAGCTGAAGAACACCATCCCAACTGTGAAGCACGGCGGTGGCAGCATCATGTTGTGGGGTGCTTTGCTGCAGGAGGGACTGGTGCACTTCACAAAATAGATGGCATCATGAGGGGAGGAAAATTATGTGGATATATTGAAGCAACATCTCAAGACAAGTATGTGGACACCCCTTCAAATTAGTAGATTCTAAAATCCAGCACACCGCCATGCAATCTCCATAGCCAAACATTGGCAGTAGAATGGCTCGTACTGAAGAGCTCAGTGACTTTAAACGTGGCACCGTCATAGGATGCCAACAAGTCCAACAAGTCAGTTCATCAAATTTCTGCCCTGCTAGAGCTGCCCCGGTCAACTGTAAGTGCTGTTATTGTGAAGTGGAAACGTCTAGGAGCAACAACGGCTCAGCCCTGAAGTGGTAGGCCACACACGTTCACAGAATGGGACCGGCGAGTGCAGAAGCGTGCAGTGCTTACAAATCCTCTGTCGTCACTTGCAACACTCACTACCGAGTTCCAAACCTCCTCTGGAAGCAATGACAGCACAATAACTGTTCGTTGGGAGCTTCATGAAATGGGTTCGTCGAGATCGGTGTGGAAGAACTTGACAGGCCTGCACAGAGCCCTGACTTCAACCCCATCGAACACCTTTGGGATGAATTGGAATGCTGACTGCGAACCAGGCCTAATCGCCCAACATCAGTGCCCGACCTCACTAATGCTCTTGTCGCTGAATGGAAGAAAGTCCCCGCAGCAATGTTCCAACATCTAGTAGAAAGCCTTCCCAGAAGAGTGGAGGCTGTTTTGCTGCAAAGGGGGGACCAACTCCATATTAATGCCCATTCTTGGAATGAGATGTTTGACGAGCAGTTGTCCACATACTTTTGATCATGTAGTGTATTTACAGTACACAGCTACAATACCTCCACCAAGCGGTATGATTATATCATATTCAATGCTTGTATTCTCCAGTTCAAATGCCAGTTTAAAGCATGCAAGTTTTCCTTTTCAAGTGTCTCTCCAAAAAGTCATGCTCACGTTCACTTCCAGTCATGCTCACCAGATGGTACAGTATCACTCCATCCAGCTATATTAGCAGTCTATGATCTGCTCAATCCCAGGAAAATGTTGGTGGGAAGAGGTCTTCATGGCTTTCTAGCCAATGGATTTTCTCATGGTATGGCTGTCTCAGATTGTTTTGAGTCCATCAGGGTCAAAGGTGAACTGGTTCAATTGTCCAGAGTACATCAGAGATTGGCAGATGATGTCCTATAGAGGTTCTGGCTGGTCAGTATCTCAGAATTCTGGAGTGTAATTGGTTGGATCTAGGCTATGAGAAAATGTTGCCGTTTTGAAGCAAATTTTCTGCTATTTTACACATTTTACTATCATAAACTATCTGGGGGGCTGGTAATCCTGCGTGCCCATTCGGTAATCCGGATCTGTCCTGTTATTAGTTTAGTATCCCAATGTTCTGGAGTCTGATTGTTTTTTATTCTTTTCCAAAGGTTCTTGTTCGACGGTGTGCCAGCGTGCCCTCTCCACCTGACCCTGGCTACACATGTCCCTCCAATGAGAACGTCCCGTCTCTGGAGCCTCTGGACCAATCAGAACTCTCCCCAGCACCGTGTTATTGGAGTACACGTGCTCCTGTCATAGTGGGGGGGGGAGGTTTTACTTGCAATAGTTGTGATCTTTATATGTGGTTGTTTTTCCTACTTTAGTTGAATGCACTGACTAAGTCGCTCTGGATAAGTGTCTGTTAAATGACTACAATGTCAATTATAGAAGGGGTTATGCTATTTCTGTAGGGTCTTTTTATACAGAAACCCATATTTATATATTTAATGTGAGGTAATCATATGTCATATGAAAAGCAGAGGAAAGTAGCTCCTCCTACCTGCATGACGATGAACTCCATCACGAGGGGCAGCGTAGTGACATCACCAGGGGGCAGGTCAAACAGGAAGGGGGTGTTGGCCCTGCCCACACCCTTGGTCTCCTTGGTTCCGATCACCAACCCGTCGTGACGCAGGTTGATCACCACATGGTAGTCTGTAGAGAGTAGCGACGTATACAAATATCAGACTCTACTACCTCTCTTCAACAACACAAATGCTAACTGCTTCAGGGTATTCCTACAGTATTACTACAGCATTACTACAGCATTACTACAGCATTACTACAGCATTACTACAGTATTACTACAGTATTACTACAGTATTACTACAGCACTTCCAGATGTGGAAATAGAGCAGCTGTGGTAAGAGAGGACCAACAATAATCACAGAGAGACAGAGAGGGAGGGAGAGAGAGAGAGAGAAAGACACCTATTCAGCAAAGAAATATGATTTAATATGAATATAATAAACATATCACATTTTATTCTAGAGTCCGAGAGGCATATAATCCACAACAGTGAACTGGAAGGCTGGATCGATGCTATAAATTACACTCTCATTCCAGTATCCCAGCATTAAACTGTCAGTCTAAAGCTGACCAACCAAGAAGCAGCTCTTTAAATCAGCACTGGGCTAGATGGGATTGAAACATTGTCTGGAGGATTGTGAAGAGAGAGACAGAGAGGATTAAACCACAATCACAATGTCATTTAAAAAAAAAAGAAGGGATGATCTCCTGCTGCATTAATTTGGCTCCTGTAAGACATCATTTAATCCCCCAAACATTAAAAGCAAACATGAGGTTTACTTTACTGTTACCTCTGGCCCTAAAAAGCAAATCTCAGAGACCAGGGCAACAACCCACGCAGCTCAACGACCTTACATAATGTCTGGATCTGGGTGGATGGATGGATGAACACAATATGGCTGTTTGGTGAGGGAATAGAACCCAGGTAGATGCAGAGGGAGAGAGATGGGGAGGGGGCAGAGAGAGGAAGAAAGGGGGAGAGATTGGGACAAGGAGGTAGAGGTGTAGAGAGAGAGAGAGAGAGAGAGAGAGAGAGAGAGAGAGAGAGAGAGAAAGAAAGAAAGAAAGAAAGAAAGAAAGAAAGAAAGAAAGAAAGAAAGAAAGAAAGAAAGAAAGAAAGAAAGAAAGAAAGAAAGAAAGAAAGAAAGAAAGAAAGAAAGAAAGAAAGAAAGAAAGAAAGAAAGAAAGAAAGAAAGGGGGAGAGGGGGAGAGATTGGGACCAAGAGTCAGAGACAGAGAGGGAGAGATGTACCACCTGTTTCTCCTAGTGTATGGGTTTGCTCCTATACTTTAGGTTGACCAGATACAGAGAGACAAAGTAGTTTACCTGGTACTCCTAGTGTGTGAGGTTGGGTTACCTGGTGCTCCTAGTGTGTTGGTGTGAGGTTGGGTTACCTGGTGCTCCTAGTGTGTGAGGTTGGGTTACCTGGTGCTCCCAGTGTGTGAGGTTGGGTTACCTGGTGCTCCTAGTGTGTGAGGTTGGGTTACCTGGTGCTCCTAGTGTGTTGGTGTGAGGTTGGGTTACCTGGTGCTCCTAGTGTGTGAGGTTGGGTTACCTGGTGCTCCCAGTGTGTGAGTTGGGTTACCTGGTGCTCCTTGGGTTACCTGGTGCTCCTAGTGTGTTGGTGTGGGTTGGGTTACCTGGTGCTCCTAGTGTGTTGGGTTACCTGGTGAGGTGTGAGGTTGGGTTACCTGGTGCTCCCAGTGTGTGAGGTTGGGTTACCTGGTGCTCCTAGTGTGTGAGGTTGGGTTACCTGGTAGTCCTAGTGTGTTGGTGTGAGGTTGGGTTACCTGGTGCTCCCAGTGTGTGAGGTTGGGTTACCTGGTGCTCCTAGTGTGTGAGGTTGGGTTACCTGGTACTCCTAGTGTGTTGGTGTGAGGTTGGGTTACCTGGTACTCTAGTGTGTGAGGTTGGTTACCTGGTAGAGGTGTTGGTGTGAGGTTGGGTTACCTGGTGCTCCCAGTGTGTGAGGTTGGGTTACCTGGTGCTCCTAGTGTGTGAGGTTGGGTTACCTGGTACTCCTAGTGTGTTGGTGTGAGGTTGGGTTACCTGGTGCTCCTAGTGTGTTGGTGTGAGTTTGGGTTACCTGGTACTCCTTGTGTGTTGGTGTGAGGTTGGGTTACCTGGTGCTCCTAGTGTGTTGGTGTGAGTTTGGGTTACCTGGTGCTCCTAGTGTGTTGGTGTGAGGTTGGGTTATCTGGTGCTCCTAGTGTGTGAGGTTGGGTTACCTGGTACTCCTAGTGTGTTGGTGTGAGGTTGGGTTACCTGGTGTAAGGTTGGCCAGGTTATCTGCTTGGAGGACCATGGCCTTGACGCGGTGGGCCAGGGTCTGATACTGGAGCAGAATAAACAGCTGACCCTGGACTTGTGGGCTGAGGCTCCGTCCTCTACTGGTCGCCGCATCCTGGGAGGTCAGGCTCTGCACGGGGTCAAAGGTAAAAAGGGCAAACAGACTGTAAGCAATCTAGAAGGCATGGAATTCTGTCACAGACAACCTGTAGCCTTACAAAACAAGCCTTGGGACACAGGGTAGCCTAGTGGTTAAAGTGTTGGACTCGTAATTGAAAGGTTGTAAGTTCAAATCCCCGAGCTGACAAGGTACAAATCTGTTGTTCTACCCCTGAACAGGCAGTTAACCCACTGTTCCTAGGCCGTCATTGAAAATAAGAATTTGTTCTTAACTGACTTGCCTGGTTAAATAAAAGTAAAACATTTCTCTGAGACTGTGTTTGGCCATGTTCCAGGACGTCAGTTGAGTACCAAATCTCACAACACCTGGATAAATGTTAATCATGTAACGTCAGTAATCACATCAATATAACATCGCAATCCGATGCCCAACTGACTGCAATCGAGATGCCGTGGCATTCATTCAGTGGTTAATTTGTGCAGCAAAACAATTGCTTTGCAAATGGTTCTGGAACGCACCCAGAAGGACTGTTTTCATACAGCAGTGTACAGTTAATAATGTCAAAGTGCGCTGGACTGCTTGGATCATTGTCACATGACTAAAGGACACTAACTAAGCCTGTACCATGATCCCTGCTATCACAGAGCAGGTCTTACCCTTGACGCTGCCCGTAACACGACATAACAGAAGAAAATATAAATTAATTTGATCGATGTAACCTATTTTTCTCTTCACGCTGTCTTTCATACTAAAATGCTCATCTACATTACCATTAACCTCATTTCAAATGATAAAATCACAAACTCCATCTGTCTTGGTCATAACAATCCCATGTTCACCCGTAGATCTCTTCGTCACAGATCCCCAGACTGACGTCAATTCAAAACACCAGTAGATGTATCATCTCTCTCATACTAATGCTCTTTCCAATACAGTACATTAACCTAATTTACACTGATTCAATTGATAAACTCATCCATGTCCTCTTCACACAGATCACAGAAGTCAATTCAAAACACGTCATCAGTATCACCATCACAATTATATTTTGCTGAACACATCAATTCAAACCACCAAAGACCACTACCTTTTTTAGCTTCCACTTCTTGGGGCTAAGCTCCTTAGTACAGTAGATGGAATGATCTGTCTTCCAGTCCTTTCCCCCCAGCTGTACCTCTAGTTCCCCCAGCAGAGAGCCCCTCAGGCTGGGTAGGTTTCGTGTGTACACGACCAGTCTGAGCACACAGCGCTGAAGTTCCTCCAGGGAACCAGCCTTCATGGTCAAGCCCAGGGTGTGGGGGTCCGGATTAGGCCCAGGGCTAAGGCTGGAGTTGGGGCTAAGGCTGGGGCTACAGAGGGTGGAGGCCTGGAGGGGGCAGGGGCACAGAGGGGCTAGGTTGGCCATCACAGACACCTCCCCCAGGCGGTGAGTGGTTCCGGTCAGGCTGAGGACCGTGATGCTCAGGGTACCTTTCTCTGAGGAGAAGGACATGGTGAAGTGGAGGGTTGGGGCCGGCCGAGCTGGTGCTCTGCAGCTGGACCCGTAGTGGAGGGTGTGGAGTGGGATGGGTGCGAAGTGGCCATCCTCGGGGGCGCAGGTGGAAGGAGTATGGTATGAGGATGTACTGGTGAGTCTTCTGCGCTCGCTGTACAGGCTGTGTCCCGTGATGGAGCAACTCCGCTCCAGAGTCTGGCGAGTCTTGGAGATGAGACCCAGACGAGGGAGGGAGGGGAAAGAGGAGCGTCCACCGCCATGGTGGGAGTTCATGGGCTTGTAGTGCGGGGAGGCGATGGAGGGTGTGGATAGACGACGCAGGGGGAAGTAGGACTTGGGATGCTGCTCCTTGTGCTCGGAGGAGGCTCCACGGGAGGAGCGATGGGAGGAGAGGGGAAGGGTGGTGAAGTCGTCATCAGAGGGAGTAGAGCTGCTGAAGGTGGTGGGGTAATCCACCACCTCCCCGTCTAGATCCTCGTCCTGCTGCCTGGTTGTGGTGCTCCCTGCCTGGGGAGGATGAGGTGAAGCGGGGCTCTGTGCCTGGACTCCCAGGGTCATGGTGTCACCAGGTGGTGGTGGTGTTCTGGGCTCCTGGTCTTGGAGAGGACAGGTCTTACTCCTCTTCCAGCACAACACACAGCCCAGGATTAGACAGAGACAGAATGTCACCAAGCCAACCAACAGCAGAACCTGCAGATGGACTACAGAACAAGGAAGATTAAAAAAAAAATATATATATATTGATTGATTTAATGCTTCCTTCTCCATTTTGTACCATGATCATTGTCAATGACTTACTAGCTAGCAGATGTGGACTGGGACTAGAAATCAGTCCTGCTATTTCACATGGCCCATTTGAATTATATACAGTATATATACATAATTCAAATGGGCGTGTGAAATACACTGCTCAAAAAAATAAAGGGAACACTAAAATAACACATCCTAGATCTGAATGAATGAAATATTCTTATTAAATACTTTACATAGTTGAATGTGCTGACAACAAAATCACACAAAAATTATCAATGGAAATCAAATTTATCAACCCATGGAGGTCTGGATTTGGAGTCACGCTCAAAATTAAAGTGGAAAACCACACTCAGGCTGATCCAACTTTGATGTAATGTCCTTAAAACAAGTCAAAATGAGGCTCAGTAGTGTGTGTAGCCTCCACGTGCCTGTATGACCTCCCTACAACGCCTGGGCATGCTCCTGATGAGGTGGCGGATGGTCTCCTGAGGGATTTTTTGAGCAGTGTATATAATTCAAATGGGCCGTGTGAAATAGCAGGACTGATTTCTAGTCCCAGTCCACATCTGCTAGCTAGTAAGTCATTGACAATGATCATGGTACAAAATGGAGAAGGAAGCATTAAATCAACCTTTTTTTTACAGACCTGAGCTCAGCATTATAAGTCAACAACCACATTTTAAGTTAAAAGAAAACTTGACATTGTTACATTATTTGTACAGTATTTAATAATATTAGTCATATTTTTTTACGCTGAGACGATTTAACAACATATCATTTTTTTTGCTAGCTGAACTATACCTCCCTGCTGAACCATACCTCCCAGCTGAACCATACCTCCCTGCTGAACCATACCTCCACGCTGAACCATACCTCCATGCTGAACCATACATCCACGCTGAACCATAACTCCATGCTGAACCATACATCCACGCTGAACCAAAGATCCACGCTGAACCATACCTCCATGCTGAACCATACCTCCCAGCTGAACCATACATCCCAGCTGAACCATACATCCACGCTGAACCATACATCCACGCTGAACCATACATCCACGCTGAACCATACATCCACGCTGAACCATACCTCCCTGCTGAACCATACCTCCCAGCTGAACCATACATCCACGCTGAACCATACATCCACGCTGAACCATACCTCCCAGCTGAACCATACATCCACGCTGAACCATACCTCCCTGCTGAACCATACCTCCCAGCTGAACCATACATCCACGCTGAACCATACCTCCCTGCTGAACCATACCTCCCAGCTGAACCATACATCCATGCTGAACCATACCTCCCAGCTGAACTATACCTTCCAGTTGCTTGGTAAACAGAACCTGTATGAGCAGCCAGAAGAACACTACGACCATAATGCCTTCGATCATTCCTTTACAGCAGAAGAGTACCACTGCCTGCCACAGGGTCTGGTCAGGGTATTCCTCATCGTGGTAAGGCATGGTGCTGGTGATGCCCGAATGTCTTATTGGACTTGAGTTATTCTTTTAAGTGAAGCGAAAGGTCTTAAGAGTGCATCTTCGTGGATGCCCTTGGGCTCTATAGAGTGAGTAGAAACTTCAACTTAAATATGGATCCTAGGAGAGATAGCTTACTCCATAGCTCAACTCCTACTCCAGTACATTAGATCCAGAAGAATTTGTAGATATATAAGTGGTTCTACAGGGAGGACCTGGGTCCCAGAGGTCTTATTGGGACTTGACTTATTCCGTTCAGCTCCTAGTGGAGCAGAGGGCCTCAACAGTGCTAGTCTCCAGAGAATCGTGGGATCCTACTGGAAATTCTCCACAGAAATATGGTGCCTCTAAACATCCAATGGATCCATTACACAGAGTTAGGACTCATTGCTGAGCTAGGATGGATAGCACATTCTGTTCAGTAAAGGGAAACCCTGAGTTTAGATATGAGGTATCTAAACATCCACAGCAGAATACAGTCCCCAGGTTCCACAAAACTACAGTTAGGGTTTAGGATGGATATGTTATTGTGTGCAGCATAAGGAGACACAGTTCTGGTTTAGGATTGTTGTCATTCTGTGCAGCATAGGGAAGAGCCTGAGATTAAATCCTGTAGGTACTTCACTTTATTTCGAAACATCCGTACCAGTTCAGAGAATCCAGAAGAGTTAGGACGGATTGCAGAGTTCGGACGGATTGCCGAGTTCGGACGGATTGCCGAAGTTAGGACGGATTGCCGAGTTCGGACGGATTGCCGAGTTCGGACGGATAGCCGAGTTCGGACGGATTGCAGAGTTCGTACGGATTGCCGAGTTCGGACAGATAGCCGAGTTCGGACAGATTGCCGAATAAGGACGGATTGCCGAGTTCGGACGGATTGCCGAATTAGGACGGATTGCCGAGTTAGGATGGATTGCCGAGTTAGGATGGATTGCAGGATGATTGCATTCTGTGAAGCAGAGCAGCGTTTCACTCATGTCAGTACTTCCTCTGATCTGTGTCTTTATTCCTGCTCCGTGTCTTTATTCCTGCTCCGTGTCTTTATCCCTGCTCCGTGTCTTTATCCCTGCTCCGTGTCTTTATTCCTGCTTCGTGTCTTTATTCCTGCTCCGTGTCTTTATTCCCAATCCAAAATCTCTCTTTCTTTCTTCTTTAGCTTTTCTCTTCAGAAGGCTCTTTGTTTGCCCCACATTGCTTCAGAGTGATGATCAAAGTCACAAAGAAAGGAAAACCACAACTTTGAATTTTGCTTCTGACAAAGCTTCCCTGGCAGTCAACATCACAATGTCCTTGACGTCTAGATGACATGACAGAATGGTCAGGAAGATCTAATCTGTACAACTCCATAGTTATTATTAGTATCACAAAGTCTGATCTTCACAAATGTTTAATGATGCATCAACCTTATATCATTCCAAAAATCCCCGTTTCCACACTGCTTCAAGGATGGGTTGACCAATCTTGCAGTCCTTCTCCAATGTCCTCTCTGTGATTCAACTCAGTCTCAATCCAGCCAGGATAATAATTCCAGAGATTAAACGTTTTGGTAATTCCCTCTTCTACAGAGAGACTCCCCAGTGAGAGAGGGGCCGGACGGGGGAGGAGGGAAGGCGGGAGGGGGAGGAGGGGCCGGGCGGGGGGAGGGGGAAGGCGAGAGGGGGGGAGGAGGGGCCGGGAGGGCGGGAGGGGCCGGGAGGGGGAGGAGGGAAGGTGAGAGGGGGAGGAGGGGCCGGGAGGGGGAGGGTGGGGCCGGGAGGAGAGAAGAGGGGCCGGGAGGGGGAGGAGGGGCCGGAGGGAAGGCGGGAGGGGGAAGAGGGAAGGCAGGAGGAGGGAGGAGGGGCCGGGAGGGGGAGGAGGGGCCGGGAGGGCGGGAGGGCGGGAGGAGGGAAGGCGGGAGGGGGAGGGAAGGCGGGAGGAGGGGCCGGGAGGGGGAGGAGGGAAGGCGGGAGGGGAACGAGGGAAGGCGGGGGGGGGAGGAGGGCGGGAGGGGGAGGAGGGAAGGCGGGAGGAGGGGCCGGGAGGGGGAGGAGGGAAGGCGGGAGGGGGGAGGGGGCGGGAGGAGGGAAGGCGGGAGGGGGAGGAGGAAGAAGGGGTTACAGGATGAATGAAACCGTTGCTCCAGATGTCAATCCAGCAGTGAAGCGAGTACCGACCTCTCTCTCTCTCACACACACACACACACACACACACACACACACACACAGTACACTTACCCTTCACCCCTCATCCCTGTACATAGACACACACCAACCCCCCCCCTCCCCCTAAGCTGTCACTTCTATTAGCATGTCCACTGTCATCCGTCTGTTGCACATCCGAGTTCAGGAATTGACTCTCCTAATCCGGAAACAAACTCCTTTTCTCCGTTCCACACGCACATGGACAAAAACACACTTGAAGAGTCATTAAAACTCGTTTTTCAACCACTCCACAAATTTCTTGTTCACAAACTATAGTTTTGCAAGTTGCTTAGGACATCTACTTTGTGTATGACACAAGTAATTTTTCCAACAATTGTTTACAGACAGATAATTTCACTTAAAATTCACTGTATCACAATTCCAGTGGGTCAGAAGTTTACATACACTAAGTTGACTGTGCCTTTAAACAGTGTGGAAAATTCCAGAAAATGATGTAATGGCTTTAGAAGCTTCTGACAGGCTAATTTACATAATTTTAGTCAATTGGAGGTGTACCTGTGGATGTATTTCAAGGCCTACCTTCAAACTCAGTGCCTTTTTGCTTGACATCATGGTAAAATCAAAAGAAATCAGCCAAGATCTCAGTAAAAAATGTCCTCTGGTCTGATGAAACAAAAATAGAACTGTTTGGCCATAATGACCATCATTATGTTTGGAGGAAAAAGGGGGAGGCTTGCAAGCTGAAGACAACATCCCAACCGTGAAGCACGGGGGTGGCAGCATCATGTTGTGTGGGTGCTTTGCTGCAAGAGGGACTGGTGCACTTCACAAAATAGATAGCATCATGAGGAAATAACATTTTGTGGATATATTGAAGCAACATCTCAAGACATCAGTCAGGAAGTTAAAGCTTGGTCGTAAATGGGTCTTCCAAATGGACAATGACCCCAAGCACACTTCCAAATTTGTAGCAAAATGGCTAAAGGACAACAAAGTCAAGGTATTGGGGTGGCCATCACAAAGCCCTGACCTCAATCCTATAGAACATTTGTGGGCAGTACTGAAAAAGCGTGAAAGAAATAAAAGCTGAAAGGAAATATTGTCTCTAATATTATTCTGACAATTCACATTCTTAAAATACAGTGGTGATCCTAACTGACCTAAAACAGAGAATATTTACTTGGATTAAATGTCAGGAATTATGAAAAACTGAGTTGAAATGTATTTGACTAAGGTGTATGTAAACTTCCGACTTCAACTATATATCTATATACATCTATACACATACATCTACACATCTATACATATATCTATACATCTATACACATATCTATACACATACATCTATATATCTATACACATATCTATACATCTGTACATAGATCTATACACATACATCTATACATATACTGTATCTATACACATACATCTATATATCTATACACATATATCTATACACATACATCTATACATCTATACACATACATCTATACATCTATACACATACATCTATACACATACATCTATACACATACATCTATACATCTATACACATACATCTATACACATACAACTATACATCTATACAAATACAACTATACATCTATACAAATACAACTATACATCTATATACATACATCTAAACATCTATATATATCTATACACATACAACTATACATCTACACACATACAACTATACATCTATACATATACTGTATCTATACACATACAACTATACATCTATATACATACATCTATATATATCTATACATCTATATACATCTATATATATCTATACACATACATCTTTATCTGGCCAATGGCCAAATAACACATATCCTTTTTCAGACTTAATATATATGGGGCGGCAGGGTAGCCTAGTGGTTAGAGTGTAGAGGTGGCAGGGTAGCCTAGTGGTTAGAGTGTAGAGGTGGCAGGTAGCCTAGTGGTTAGAGTGTAGAGGTGGCAGGGTAGCCTAGTGGTTAGAGTGTAGGGGCGGCAGGGCCTAGTGGTAGCCTAGTGGTTAGAGTGTAGTGGTTAGGTGGCAGGGTAGTGGTTAGAGTGTGGAGGTGGCCCTAGTGGTTAGAGTGTGGAGGTGGCAGGTAGCCTAGTGGTTAGAGTGTAGGGGCGGCAGGTAGCCTAGTGGTTAGAGTGTAGGGGCGGCAGGGTAGCCTAGTGGTTAGTGCGTTGGACTAGTGACCAGAAGGTTGCAAGTTCAAACCCCGAGCTGAGATACAAGATCTGTCGTTCTGCCCCTGAACAGGCAGTTAACCCACTGTTCCTAGGCCATAATTGTAGAATTTGTTCTATAAAATAAAGACAAATTCCTCCCATGAATCCCCTATTACAGAAAAAAACACTATTTCCATTGATCGTTAGTTCTCTATTGACTTCTCGTCCTGTATTTGTCTTTGAAATATTATATAGTGGCTAGGAAAATCTCCCTGGAAAGAAAGGAACCTAGGAAGAAACCAGACTCTGGCTGTGCCAGGAGTATAAGGGTCATTAAGGCTAGCTCGTTCTTCAAGATGTTCAAATGTGCATAGAGGACCAGCAGGGTCAAATAATAATCACAGTGCTTATAGAGAGTGCAAAAGGTCAGCACCTCAGGAGTAAATGACAGTTGTCTTTTTATAGCCGAGCATTCAGAGGACAGGACAGCAAGTGTGTTATAGCAGGAAAGAGAGCGAGAGAAGGTCGAAACAGCAGATCCTGGTTCCATATCCGCAGGCAGAACAACAGAAACTGGATCAGCAGCATGACCAGGTGGACTGGGGACAGCCAGGAGTTGTCAGGCCAGGAAGGTCTGAGGCATGGTCCTAGAGCTCAGGTCCTCCGGGAGGAGAGAGAGAGAGCGAGAGAAGGTCGAAACAACAGATCCTGGTTTCATATCCGCAGGCAGAACAGAAACTGGATCAGCAGCATGACCAGGTGGACTGGTGACAGCCAGGAGTCATCAGGCCAGGAAGGTCTGAGGCATGGTCATTGAGCTCAGGTCCTCCGGGAGAGGAGAGAGATGGGAGAATATTTAAGATCACAAAAGGACACCAGATATCTGTGAGGTTATGGTAGAGGCTTAATAAAACAGTAATACACATTTGTAAATAAACACAGCACAGATATGGACTCTGCTCCAGAGATGTCGCTGGATGTAATCTGTTTAAGAGGCAATGCCACCCCCAACAGGTCACTGGATCATACTGCATCCATCCTATACTGCATCCTTCCCATGAATAACCTCTTCATAATGCATAAGTAAACATAACACCTTATGTCAGTTATGAGACATTCATAATGTATGACACACGTGCTAATAACGTGTCATATCCGCAGGCAGAACAACAGAAACTGGATCAGCAGCATGACCAGGTGGACTGGGGATAGCCAGGAGTCGTCAGGCCAGGAAGGTCTGAGGCATTAAGACCAACCAGGCTTTGGGTCTTTATGAAGCAGCATCACAAATAGCAATAAAAAAAATGAGAAAGCGACTTATTTCCTCAAGTTTATTTAGTTTCTCTTGTCCACATAAGAATACACTGAGTGAACAAACACCAAAAACATTTGAATCGTTTCCTATCAATACATCAGGTCTTTGGTATATAATGCAGCTAGCTGGTGATTGAGGCATTCTGTGTGTGTGTGATTTGTGTAGTTTGCAGTGTGAGGTATACATGATTGTTAGCCTGGTTAAACCAGACTGAATGTTTTCGCAAAGTGAGATAACGCTGATCTATAAAAACACTGACACAGCATTCATTCAGTATGGTTTTACCAGGCTATGATTATGGCCCCATGATTGTACATACAGAATTATCATATTAAATAAAGGTCCCTGACCAATGACTGGTTTGAAAGATAGACAGGTAGCTGAGCCCCCACCCCAGCCAACTACTTTCAAAGCATTTTGCGCTAATGAACACAACCCAGCTCCCATGACACAGATGTCACAAGTGAGGTAGACCTATTTCAGTGTCCCACTGTATGAAAACTGAACTATTTTCCTGAAGAGTATTCTAAGACAGACTACCCTGGTCCTGTGTGTTCCTGAGAAAATCACTTCCTGAGATGGAAATGCCTTAAAAATGGGAAGTTCAATATTTTACAACTTAAACGCTAGATGGATCCTCACCCTGAAAGTACAGTTTCTCCAGGGACATAGACTACGTTCAGGGTGAGGAACAATGTAAACATCAAGTTGTAAAATACTGAACTTCCCCTTTAAATGAGGTAAGACGTGTATAGTTTCCTGTTTTACAAAACAGCTCGTCTCTTGAGCTGTTACCAGTTGTTTACCTTTAGCTAATTGTAAGAGAACATGACTTTTGGGTGCATCAGTTTCACCTCACCCTGCCTGTGAACAGGGGGAGCTTGCACTTTAGGATGGTCTAAAATGTGTCAACTCCACCCAACCGGCGCCAAAGGCAAGTTAAAATGAACGCACCGGTTGAAAGCTCTTATTGGCATCCATATTGTCCTGCTGATGGTTATAATAACATATCGTAAACAGAAGTGATGGCTACATAATGTTAAAACCATCAAATGAGGTAGACAACTAATCGGCTCCAGAGTATAGCCAATCACCACACAGTATTTTGATGTAAAAACAAAAACACACAAAAAAAAAAAAAATGTTTTCTTCACAAACCTTTTCAAATCATGCTTTTTTGCTTTATTCTAAAAAGGTTTTGAAAATAAACTAAAATCCAATTGTGAGTTCTCCTTACATGACTTAAATAGATTAGTCTGTTCACAAGCAGTTTGTGATGTGGCAATGAGGGAAACGGTTCTTTACTAATACTGTAGCTCTCACAGCCAATGAATTGAGGTATACAAAGAAAACAGCACTTTTTTGTAATACGTGAAATTAAAAGAAATAAAAAAAATAAAAACATTGCAGAATACAAAATTTGCCTCTTCACCTGGTTCTAATTTAGATTTTTCCCAAAATGCATTTGTGTTCAATACAAAGAAAGTGATTGTACAACAGTTGATTGGTTGTCAGGGGTGGAATTAGAAAAAAATGAACTTATTAATAAAAAAGTTAATTCGTTTTTTAAGGTAAATTCCTTTGATTTTCCACTCCCATATTTGTCGTCAGTAACACAGACAAATTCAGTTTGACTAAAGAAGAGGTATTTGATTGAGCACTAATTTGTCCTCAAGGCCAATAGAATAACATGAGTAACACTGGAGAGAGACTGAGGGAGCACCATGCTCAGTTTGGCCCCTTGGAGGAAGAGGAGGATGCGGAGGAAGGGCTCTGAGAGGAGGAGAGGACACCAAAACCACTCTGTCCAGCAGGAGCCACGGTCTCTGACATCACAGAGGCTGCACCAGGAGTTTTCTGGGCAAACAGCATTCCTGCAGGAGAGACAACACATTTGTTGGTCGGTAGTGGGCCTCTGTGTGAGTGTGACAAGTTCAATGCCACACCGCCTAAGGAATAAGGGGATCGGAGTTGTTTCTGGACGGGTCCGAAATGTCTCAAGAATCTGAAATACAGCATTACTAATCATTTGATTACTCTCACCTGAGTATAGAGTTCCATTGACCTCCACAGACACACTGATGCTGGCTGCCCCACTACTGGAAATACTGAGAGACAGGTCTTGTTCAGTGGTACTCTCTGAGGTGGGACAAAGACAAAATGAGACCGTCTGTTAATGTTTAAAATTCAATTATGTGAGTAAATGTTTATGTTTGGCTTGACAATGGGCTGCAAAGAAAAAGAACAAACAGATCTGAGAACAGGCTAAACCCGACTACGTAAGTGGTAGAATATGACAACTAACTGGTAGCCAACACACCCAGCCCAGTACCAACCGTTTCTGTTGTTGTTGAGTTTGAGTTGCTTCATGCCGGGGTTGAAGTGAGAGGCCATAGCCAGAAGGTTCTGCTGGAACGCCTGTTGCATCAGTCTCTGCTGTTCCTCCATGGCCAAACGAGCCATCTTCATGTCTGGACCCTCTCCTCCGCTAGCAGCCCTCTCCAGCTTCTCTCGAAGGTGCTCCAAGGTGGCGGCCTGGGCTAGCTGCTGCTGCTGCCCCAGGGAGAGAGCATGGGCCATGGGTAGACGGCTTGGAAGCATGGGGGTTGAAATCTCCTCTGAGAGGGAACAGAAGGAGAGAACTTTTCATAGATTAATCACCCCTCAAATATCACAATTTTTCAAAACATGCCCATTAGATTAGTCTCAGAAGCATGGCCATTAGATCAGTCTCAGAAGCGTGGCCATTAGATTAGTCTCAGAAGCGTGGCCATTAGATTAGTCTCAGAAGCGTGGCCATTAGATTAGTCTCAGAAGCAAGGCCATTAGATTAGTCTCCATTAGATTAGTTTCAGCGTGGCCATTAGATTAGTCTCAGAAGCGTGGCCATTAGATTAGTCTCAGAAGCATGGCCATTAGATTAGTCTCAGAAGCATGGCCATTAGATTAGTCTCAGAAGCATGGCCATTAGATTAGTCTCAGAAGCATGGCCATTAGATTAGTCTCAGAAGCATGGCCATTAGATTAGTCTCAGAAGCATGGCCATTAGATTAGTCTCAGAAGCATGGCCATTAGATTAGTCTCAGAAGCAAGGCCATTAGATTAGTCTCAGAAGCATGGCCATTAGATTAGTCTCAGAAGCATGGCCATTAGATTAGTCTCAGAAGCAAGGCCATTAGATTAGTCTCAGAAGCATGGCCATTAGATTAGTCTCAGAAGCATGGCCATTAGATTAGTCTCAGAAGCATGGCCATTAGATTAGTCTCAGAAGCGTGGCCATTAGATTAGTCTCAGAAGCATGGCCATTAGATTAGTCTCAGAAGCATGGCCATTAGATTAGTCTCAGAAGCGTGGCCATTAGATTAGTCTCAGAAGCATGGCCATTAGATTAGTCTCAGAAGCAAGGCCATTAGATTAGTTTCAGAAGCATGGCCATTAGATTAGTCTCAGAAGCAAGGCCATTAGATTAGTTTCAGAAGCATGGCCATTAGATTAGTCTCAGAAGCAAGGCCATTAGATTAGTTTCAGAAGCATGGCCATTAGATTAGTCTCAGAAGCAAGGCCATTAGATTAGTTTCAGAAGCATGGCCATTAGATTCAAGGCCACTATCTGGTGAGTGATTCATTTTTAATTTAACTTTTATTTAAGTAAGCAAGTCCGTTTAGAATAAATTATTATTTACAATGATGGCCTACCCCGGGCCAAACCCGGACGATTCTGGGCCAATTGTCCGCTGCCCTATGGGACTCCCAATCACGGCCGGATGTGATACAGCCTGGATTCAAAGCAGGGACTGTAGTGACGCCTCTTGCACTGAGATGCAGTGGGGCGGCAGGGTAGCCTAGTGGTTAGAGCGTTGGACTAGTAGTCCAAATCCCCGAGCTGACAAGGTACAAATCTGTCGTTCTGCCCCTGAACAGGCAGTTAACCCACTGTTCCTAGGCAGTCATTGAAAATAAGAATTTGTTCTTAACTGACTTGCCTAGTAAAATAAAAAGGTCAAATTTTTTTTTTTAAATTAAATTAGACCGCTGCGCCCAGTGATCATGTCTGAATCAGTACCATTTTCTCATTTCATTACTACTTTGTATTACTTCTTTGTGTAGAGGAGAGCATTTCACTGTTCCATGTACACCCTGTATCATGTGCACGTGACACATTTGATTTGAATAGTAGACAGATCACTGTATATAGTTTTTTTCTATTGTGTTATTGATTGTACGTTTGTTTATTCCACGTGTAACTCTGTGTTGTTGTTTGTGTCGCACTGCTTTGCTTTATCTTGGTCAGGTCGCAGTTGTAAATGAGAACTTGTTCTCAACTGGCCTCCCTGGTTAATTAAAATAAACAAACTAAACAGCAGAGGGTGTCATAACACATGAACTCTTTGTAAATGTGGTCTCAAAACTAGGTAGCCACATGATAGCAGCTATCACAATAGATGAACAACTAGGTAGCCACGTGATAGCAGCTATCACAGTAGATTAACAACTAGGTAGCCCGTCACAAGGTAGCCACATGATAGCAGCCATCACAGTAGATGAAAAACAAGGTAGCCACGTGATAGCAGCTATCACAGTAGATGAAAAACAAGGTAGCCACATGATAGCAGCCATCACAGTAGATGAAAAACAAGGTAGCCACATGATAGCAGCTATCACAGTAGATGAAAAACAAGGTAGCCACATGATAGCAGCTATCACAGTAGATGAAAAACAAGGTAGCCACATGATAGCAGCTATCACAGTAGATGAAAAACAAGGTAGCCACATGATAGCAGCTATCACAGTAGATGAAAAACAAGGTAGCCCGACACAATGTAGCCACATGATAGCAGCTATCACAGTAGATGAACAACTAGGTATCCCGTCACAAGGTAGCCACATGATAGCAGCTATCACAGTAGATGAACACCTAGGTAGCCCGTCACAAGGTAGCCACATGATAGCAGCCATCACAGTAGATGAACAACTAGGTAGCCCGTCACAAGGTAGCCACGTGATAGCAGCTATCACAGTAGATGAAAAACAAGGTAGCCACATGATAGCAGCTACCACAGTAGATGAAAAACAAGGTAGCCACATGATAGCAGCTATCACAGTAGATGAACAACTACGTAGCCCGTCACAAGGTAGCCACATGATAGCAGCTATCACAGTAGATGAACAACTAGGTAGCCCGTCACAAGGCAGCCACATGATAGCAGCTATCACAGTAGATGAACAACTAGGTAGCCTGTCTCAAGGTAGCCACATGATAGCAGCTATCACAGTAGATGAACAACTAGGTAGCCCATCACAAGGTAGCCACATGATAGCAGCTATCACAGTAGATGAAAAACAAGGTAGCCACGTGATAGCAGCTATCACAGTAGATGAACAACTAGGTAGCCCGACACAAGGTAGCCACGTGATAGCAGCCATCACAGTAGATGAACAACATGGTGGATTTCCAATCTACATACCAAAAACAATTACACATTTAAAATAGGTAGACAAATACCTGTGGTTCTTTTCAGAGATGGGCTGGGGGAGGTGTGCAGGCCGTTGTGACCGGCCGAGGAGTGGTGGGGCATCTTGGGGGGAGAGGAGGGAGTGGTGGGGCATCTTGGGGGGAGAGAGGAGGGAGTGGTGTGGGTGGCCAGGGGTGGTGGAGGGGGAGAAGTGGTACAGGCTGTTGCTGTGTCTTCGGCCTTCCCTCCGGTTACCGTCTATAGCAGCCTGGAGCTCGCCTGGAGAGCTCAGCCCTTTCTTCTCACACTCGTACGGGTACAGGTACTTCATATACCTGGGTGGACATTGACAAGGCAGTGGTTGGATTTGTTATGCATTTAGAAGTACATTTCTATCATGAACAGAAAAATGTTTGTTGCCTATAAAGAAATAATTTCTCATTTGAAAACAAGTAACATCTACTGAGTAGCCGGGGGGTGTTGGTAGTTGTAGATAGTGCTGGGTTGTGTTCATTTGGCCACACTGTAAGAAGACGGTATAAACTGGTTTGCAAAGGAAAAATAAAAAACATTTCTTATTGGACAGGTTCACATAGTACCTCCCCCGTTGATCTCAATTTCAGGAGCATTTCCTTCTGTTTTGGTGCAGAATGAACATGGTCCAGAGTAGACTCACTGTGTGCGGAGGGTGAAGGCTGCTGAGGTGATGGAGGTGGGCAGGTTGAGTCCTCTCGTGATCTCTCTCCAGATCTTCTTGTTAATGACCTCCACCAGGCCGCCCTTCTCCGTCACCAGCTTGTAGAGCATGTACAGGTCCAGAATCTGCTTAGCCATGATGGGGATGCGGTTCACCGGGGTGCCTGGAGAAAGAGGTAAAAACAGGTAGAAGACTTGAAACTAGAGGTCTACAGATCCAAGATGGTGGCAGATATCATGACGGAGATGTGGTTGACCAGGGTGCCTGGAGAAACATGGGTAACACTGAAAGCATTCAACTGAAATGTGTCTTCCGCATCTGCAATCCAACCCCCCTGAATCAGAGAGGTGCGAGGGGGGGCTGCCGTAATCAACATCCACGTCTTCGGCACCCGGGGAACAGTGGGTTAACTGCCTTGCACGGGGGCAGAATGACAGATTTTTACCTTGTCAGCTCGGGGATTCGATCCAGCAACCTTTCGGTTACTGGCCCAACGTGAAGAACACCTATTTAACCCAGATTAAAACAGTCAGGTAATTGGAGAACTATTGTAAATGGCAGGTGGACCGAGTCATGGAGAGGAAGAGAGTGAGGATTGACAGTCAATCCTAAAACCAATTAATGAAGGGGGCTAAACGTCAGTTGTTGGGTTGGGATTATTTCTTACTTTAGACATGGGGATGAGTGTGTAAAACACACATAAAACACACACGTGTTTTCAAATCATGCCATTTGTTTCCGAGTGGGGAATTAAGGACAGGAAGGGCTGACATGTAGCACAACCAGTAAACTTCTGTAGATGTCCGTCCCAAACGATGTCATCTATTGTGGGTCCATTAGCCTACAAACCTACAGTAAAGCTAGAAGTCTATTCAGCAGCTCACGAAGAACCTGTGTTTTGTCTTGTAAACCACTGTTTCATAACATAAATTTAAAAAGAAATTAGGAAGATTGAATTTATTATTTTCAGCTTAACTGATTTGTAATGGAATTGATCCCTACCCTGACAACGAAGTCCAACACTTCAGAGATATAAAATTATATGTAAAATGAAGCCATTTCCATCTATGAGCGATCACTGTAGCTTCTTGCTCTTTTAGCTTCTTGCTCTTTTGCACCCCAGTAGTTCTACTTGCCCATCTATCACTTCAGTGTTAATGCTAAATTGTAATTATTTCACCTCTATGGCCTATTTATTGCCTTACCTCCTTACTTCATTTGCACACACTGTATACAGGTATTTCTATTGTGTTACTGACTGTAAGTTTGTTTATTCCATGTGTAACTCTGTGGTTGTTTTTGTCTCACTGCTTTGCTTTACCTTGACCAGGTCGCAGTTGTAAATGACAACTTGTTTTCAACTGGGCTACCTGGTTATATAAAGGTGAAAAATAAAAAGCTGGCCGCCCGGCCAAACTGAGCAATCGGGGGAGAAGAGCCTTGGTCGGGCAGGTGACCAAGAAACCAATGGTCACTCTGACAGAGCTCCAGAGTTCCTTTGTCGAGATGGGAAAACCTTTCAGAAGGACAACCATCTCTGCAGCACTCCACCAATCAGACCTTTATGGTACAGTGGCCAGACGGAAGTCACTCCTCAGTAAAAGGCATGAGAGCCCACTTGGAGTTTACCAAAAGACACCTAAAGGATTCTCAGACCATGAGAAACAAGATTCTCTGGTCTGACAAAACCAAGATGAACTCTTTGGCCTGAATGTCAATCGTCACATCTGGAGGAAAACTGGCACCATCCCTATGGTGATGCATGGTGGTGGCAGCATCATGCTGTGGGGATAATTTTCAGCAGCAGGGACTGGGAGACTAGTCAGGATGGAGGGAAAGATGAACGCGGCAAAATACAGAGAGAACCTTGATGAAAACCTGCTCCAGAGAGCTCAGGACATCACACTGGGGCGGAGGTTCACCTTCCAACAGGACAACAACACTAAGTACACAGCCAAGACAATGCAGGAGTGGCTTCGAAACGAGTCTCTGAATGTCCTTGCGTGGCCCAGCCAGAGCCCGGACTTGAACCTGATCTCACATCTCTGGACAGACCTGAAAATAGCTGTGCAGCGACGCTCCCCATCCAACCTGACAGAGCTGGAGAAGAATTCCTCAAACTTCAAATAGAGGTTTGCCAAGCTTGTAGTGTCACAACCAAGAAGACTCGAGGATGTAATCGCTGCCAAAGGTGCTTCAACAAAGTACTTAGTAAAGGGTCTAAATATTTATGTAAATGTTTTAATTACTTTTAATACATTTGCAAAAAAAATTCTACGAACCTGTGTTTGCTTTGTCATTATGGGGTATTCTGTGTAGATTGATGAGGGGGGAAACGATTTAATCCATTTTAGAATAAGGCTGTAACCTAACAAAGTGTGAAGGGTCTGAATACTTTCCGAATGCACTGTTTGTGTGAAATTAGTTTGGATTTAGAATGGACCATTATCATACACCTGTCTTGGAACAGGAGGGGGGGACTGTCATGTCTACTAATGACCATAAGCAGCATCAGAGCTTGGAGAAGCCTCATTACCGTGACCGAACGGTCACGTGGAATTCGACTGCGGTCATGAGTCGTGACCGCCAGTGTGGCGGTAATATAGTCACATAACAACCCCTAGGCGTGAATACTTTCTAAAGGCACTGTATGAAAGAAGAGGCCCTGAATTAGAGGCTTGTTCATCCATCAGGCCTAATTGAAACACAGGGGCCCCTTAATCCAGACCCTTAACCCCCTTCATACCCCCCTCCTCACCCAAACACACCCTCCATTACCCTACTTTGCATTGCTAATAGCGTTAGCACAATAACATGCTAGCCGTTCCCATAAACTTCCAGTCATTGAGCTAACAATTATTCATTTAAAAGCGCATCTAAGCAGAAATATACATACATTTGAAAAATATAAATATTTGAGTATGGGGGAAAGACTGAACATATGGAGAGCATGGTTAGGGGGGCTAAAGAGGGTACATTATTGTAAGGCGGAAAGAATGGCCCTAGCTTTAATCACAGCTGACATCTTCAATAACATTTGAACTGGAGGATTTGAACTGTTTAACCCACCATTACTGACATTCCTGCAGTATTGCACTCATAAACCATGAATTTTTTCTCATTTTCTCATGAAATGCAGTCTACAAATAAAGCTGGAGGAATTTCAGGAAACCGTTTAGAGGGACCCCAGGGAATCAAACCCACAGACATGGCTCCTAGGACATAAGGTTAAGATCGATCCTTACTTCTTAAAGATTGGTTCTGGAAAGAGTTGCTCATTTTTTTCACAAAGTGAAAGAGGAAATTGAACATTAAACAAGTCTTGGGTGAGTGGCGTGCTACGTTATTCTATGAGAGTTTAGATGAGCGGCGTGCTACGTTATTCTATGAGAGTTTAGATGAGAGGCGTGCTACGTTATTCTATGAGAGTTTAGATGAGAGGCGTGCTACGTTATTCTATGAGAGTTTAGATGAGCGGCGTGCTACGTTATTCTATGAGAGTTTAGATGAGAGGCATGCTACGTTATTCTATGAGAGTTTAGATGAGCGGCATGCTACGTTATTCCATGAGAGATTAGGTGAGTGGCGTGCTACTCATCTAGAGAGTTTAGAATGTGCAGTATAATCTTAAAACCGCTCGACTGAAGGTTCACATGTTCACTCCAAGTGAGGAATCCCCAGGTGCAATGTTTGACAAAAGCAGAACTGGCTTTATAGTAAAAAAAAAAAAAAAGACTGGAGGTTTACCTCTTTTCTGCATGAAGACAAACAGTTCATCAAGGAACTCCTTCCGGTTTGGGTCACTGTCCAATTCATACAGCTGGGGGGTGGAAATGAACTTGTTAATAACTTTATCACAGAGTTAAATAGTCGCTTTCAAACTAGGGATTCCGTTGCTAAATGAGTTAAGACAGTAATTCTGTTCATAGATTCTGCATGCAGGAACTACTTATTGTCACAACCAGCCAAAAGCGGGAGGTTTAAAAAAAATACTCACGTAGTTTAACCCAAAATTCACCAGACCTCTGTTCCTTCACTTTAATAATCAACTTTATAAACTAACTTAGTTAACCCCATCAGCCCCGAGATAGCAGCCCCTTTTCCTTGATTTGACTTTCATTTATCTGCCAGCCCAGCAATTACATGTAGCCTCACAATGAAGTGTTACCGATGTCTTTTCAGGACAACCAGAGCTACAAGTAGAACACCACAATTTGACAAAACAGTTTGAAGTCGTGAGTTTTATTGACAAATGGCAATGGCAAACAAGGTCTGCCAAAGCAACAACCTGATAAAAATGCATTTATTTGAATGCTGGTTTTCTCAGTCAGAAATTAATATCCAACTAGTCAGTGACAGGAGTTTGTGACGTCAACTATGTGAGCTTATTACAGTATTATAGACACTATTTCCTGGGATTTCATATGATCTATGTAGAAGAACCCCTTACAGTATTATAGACACTATGACCTGGGATTTACTATGATCCATGTAGAAGAACCCCTTACAGTATTATAGACACTATGACCTGGTATTTACTATGATCTATGTAGAAGAACCCCTTACAGTATTATAGACACTATGTCCTGGGATTTCTTATGATCTTCTATGTAGAAGAACCCCTTACAGTATTATAGACACGATGTCCTGGTATTTCCTATGATCTATGTAGAAGAACCCCTTACAGCATGGGTGTCAAACTCTGGCCCGTGGGCCAAATTTGGCCCGCGGGGTAATTATATTTGGCCCGCGAGACAATACCAAATTACTACTAGAGCTGGCCCGTCGGTATTATACAGCGCATTCACCACTAATACTACGAATCCCATAATGCTCTGCTGTTTTCGCGCGCCAATCAGGACAGGACCCAGAAACGCTCTCTCCTCTGTGACAGTAGTCATAGCAACATAGACGCTACAACTGTCAGCGAGCTAACCCTTCCCAAAAATGGCGAAAAGGCAGAAAACAGGAGCTTTCTGGACAAGTGGGAGGCAGAATATCTGTTTACATATGTAAAAGACAAACCTGTTTGTCTTGTTTGTGGAGTCAACGTGGCTGTAAGTAAGGAGTACAACATTAGACGACACTATGAAACGAAACACCATGACAAATACAAGGACCTGGACATGACTCAAAGGAGCCAGAAAGTAGAGGAGATGAAAAGAAGTTTGATTTCACAACAGAATATGTTTAAAAAAGCCACATCACAAAGCGAGGCTGCTGTAAAGGCTAGTTATATAGTGGCAGCAGAGATCGCAAAATCAGCCCGGCCCTTTAATGAGGGAGAGTTCATGAAAAAGTGCATGATGAAGGTTTGTGACCTCGTATGCCCAGAGACATTTTCAAACGTGAGCCTGAGCAGGAACACAGTAGCTGATCGCACATGTGATCTTGCCACCAATCTGTATGACCAGCTGATGGAAAAGGGAAAAGATTTTGTTGCGTTCTCCCTCGCTGTGGATGAGAGCTGCGACGCATCTGATACTGCTCAGCTGTCAGTCTTCATCCGTGGAGTGGACTCAAATCTGTGTGTTACGGAGGAGCTATTAGGATTCAAATCAATGCATGGCACAACCACAGGAAAGGAAATCTTTGAGGAGGTTTCCAAATGTGTAACTGAAATAAAGCTGCCGTGGGATAAACTCGTTGGATTAACGACAGATGGTGCGCCAGCGATGTGCGGTAAAAAGAGTGGACTGGTGGGCATGGTTCGGGAGAAGATGCGGGAAGAGAACTGTGCAGGTGAGCTAACTGTTTACCACTGCATCATACATCAGGAAGCACTGTGTGCCAAAGCCCTAAAGATGGAACATGTTATGACCACAGTAACACAGGTAGTTAACTTTATAAGAGCCAAAGGTCTAAATCACCGCCAGTTTAAATCTTTTCTGGAGGAGTGTGGTTCGGAATACGCAGACGTGCCGTATCACACAGAGGTGAGATGGCTAAGCAGAGGAAAAGTACTGAACAGATGTTTCGAGCTGCGTGAGGAAATATGTCAATTCCTGGAAACCAAAGGGAAGGATACAGCAGAGCTCCGGGAGCAAAAGTTCCTGTGTGAGCTGGCCTTTCTCTGTGACATCTCGAGCCATCTCGATGCGCTGAACCTGCAGCTTCAGGGGCGGGGGCGCATCATCACAGACATGTACGCTGCAGTGAGGGCCTTCAAAACTAAACTGTGCCTGTGGGAGAATCAGATGCTGCAAGGAAACCCTTGCCATTTTCCCTGCTGCCAATCCATAAAAGCGCAGATCTCTACCGCCGTGTTCCCATGCGCACAGTTTGCTGAAAAACTCAGTGTTCTCGCCGCTGAGTTTAGCCGGCGATTTGCCGACTTCGATGCCCAGAAATGCAAGTTTGAACTGCTTAGTAATCCCTTCGCAGTTGATGTGGAAAATGCACCAACCAACATCCAAATGGAGCTGATTGAACTCCAGTGCAACGACACGCTGAAGTCAAAGTATGATGCTGTGGGCGCCGCACAGTTTCCACGGTTCATCCCTGACACAATGCCTCAGCTCCGCACCCAAGCTGCTCAGATGCTCTCCATGTTCGGCAGCACTTATCTATGCGAGCAACTTTTCTCCTCGATGAAGATGACCAAAACAACTCACAGGAGACGTCTGACTGATGAACATCTTCGCTCGATACTGAGGATTTCTTCAGCTCAGAGCTTGAGCCCAGACATTGATGAACTAGCATCCAAGAAGAGATGCCAGGTATCTGGCTTGGGCACATCAGATTAGACCAGTGTGCAATAATTAACGTTTTCTTTATGCACTTTTTCTTGCTACAAGGCATGGGCTTGAATGGTTGATTGATTTATTATCATTTTATTTGTAAAATTATTAGCCAGTGGAAAAAGTTTATTTTGGTATTTAAATCAGAAGGCTGCAAATAGAAAAGAGGCATACAATTTTTATTTAAATTTTATTTATTTAATAAATGAATGCCATTGATGTGTTTTTTCATTTGAAATTCGATTTTGCATGTCTCCACTATTAAATTATATATTGTATGGTAATAAGCGATGCTTGTTCCATATTCAATGTTAAAGCAAAACTTGTTTGGGTCCATATTAAAAGGTTAATTTGTTCAATGTTGGCCCGTGACTTTGTTCAGGTTTTACATTTTGGCCCACTGGGTATTTGAGTTTGACACCCCTGCCTTACAGTATTATAGACACTATGTCCTGGTATTTACTATGATCCATGTAGAAGAACCCCTTACAGTATTATAGACACTATGACCTGGGATTTCCTATGATCCATGTAGAAGAACCCCTTACAGTATTATAGACACTATGTCCTGGTATTTACTATGATCCATGTAGAAGAACCCCTTACCTTCTAACAACTAGTGTAGCTTGTGGGGTCATAGAGCAAAACATGTTACATGTGCGTGTTCTTGAGGGTCTCAGCTTGTCATAGATTGGTTTGAGCTACAAACCTTCGGACTCTTTGTATAAAAAGACACGGACCCGGGCCCCGTTAATCATGCACCAATGGTTGGTATATACAGATGCAGAGGAAACCAATCTATAAAAATAAAAAAAAGGTACAAACCCAGAATTGACACCCAAACACAAAATGTTAAAAAAATAAAACATTTAAAAAAGGGTTTAAAAGTCCAAAATAGGCCAGACTTACGGTGGGACTCATTGGGTTAATAACCATCCAAACACAATTGTATGTTTATTCACTATTCAGACATACTATCCAGTGGACGGACCACGAAGACCATTGGAGAAAATCTAGACTCATCTCAACAAGACTGGCTGTCAACTGCATTCACATTCCAGAACTCTGTAGGTATGCCACACTGAACATTTGACAAAATAGGAGACACATCAAGATCAAGTGTACAAAATGAATTATCAAAAAGGAATCCAGGTTGGAGTATAGGGCTGAGTACCTACTCTCTCCCCTCCAAGAAGGGTTCACTTGTTCACAACCCACTCAGGCATTTAAAAAGGCATTGGATTGGTGCAAGCATAGTTGGAAGGAGTTTCCACCATATTTCCTGACACCAGTCCCGCTCCTTCTAAATACACGGGTAGAGCATCGGAATGTAGCTTAGCTTTGCTCAGACGGGTCTGTGTGGATTAGTTTTAGTTCAGCTGAGCTTAATGCATCAGCTTACATCCTTCTTTAAAATCTGATTACCTTGGCGAAGTCTCTGGACGGCTCTCCTCTTGTTTTGCCTCCTTCATTCTCCTCCGCCCAGCCCACACTGCCTTTCTGTAAACACACACACACAAAAAAAACATGGTTACACACACACACACACACACACACACACACAAAAGGGTCTGCTGCCTCCAGTGCATGTGTGCTGCAGCAGAAGGGGTCTGAATCCGTGCTAGTGCCATGTCAGCACCCTCTCCTCTTTCTATACAATAAACCTACGAAGACTTAATAAAACACACACACACACACGTTCAAAAGTTTCAGGTCACTTAGAAATGTCCTTGTTTTTGAAAGAAAAGCAAGTTTTTTTTTGTCCTTTAAAATAAACATCAAATTGATCAGAAATACAGTGTAGACGTAGTCATTTACAACATTAACAATCGTAGCTGGAAACAGATTTTTTTTTAATGGAATATCTATATAGGTGTACAGAGGCCCATTATGAGCAACCATCACTCCTGTGTTTCAATGGCACGTTGTGTTAGCTAATCCAAGTTTATCATTTTAAAAGGCTAATTGATCATTAGAAAACTCCTTTTGCAATTATGTTAGCACAGCTGAAAACTGTAGTGCTGATTAAAGAAGCAATAAAATTGGCCTTTAGACTAGTTGAGTATCTGGAGCGTCAGCATTTGTGGGTTCGATTACAGGCTCAAAATGGCCAGAAACAAAGCACTGTCTTCTGAAACTCGTCAGTCTATTCTTGTTCTGAGAAATGAAGGCTATTCTATGCGAGAAAATTGCCAAGAAACTGAAGATCTCATACAACGCTGTGTACTACTCCAATCACAGAACAGCGCAAACTGGCTTTAACCAGAGTAGAAAGAGGAGTGGGAGGCCCCAGTGCACAACTGAGCAAGAGGACAAGTACATTAGAATGTCTAGTTTGAGTAAAAGACGCCTCAAAAGTCCTCAACTGGCAGCTTCATTAAATAGTACCCGCAAAACACCAGTCTCAACGTCAACAGTGAAGAGGCGACTCCGGGATGCTGGCCTTCAAGGCAGAGTTCCTCTGTCCAGGGTGTGTTCTTTTGTATCTAACACCTCGGTTTCTTACCCCATACTCTTTGCCCTATATTCTAAATCTTCTACCAGCTACAAAACAGGGTTCAGTGAGAGCCAGTGGATGGAAACGTGTGTGTGTGTGTGTGACTTCACCTTTATTTGCATAGCGTGACCCATGAGAGATGTTCTCCATTTATACAGCTGTGGATTTTGTTTGTTCCCCTGGCTTCAAGGACACAATGACCTACTCCAGACAGCTCTGCTCCCAAGCACTGAAACAATTATACAGACAACTCTGATCATAAAGTACTGTTAAGATCTGAATAAGGGGTCATATTAAAGTAAATGTGACCATAGTCCAGTGGCTACGTGAAACAAAATTACAAAAGTGTGACAGAGCCACTAAATTTCACACCCAGCTAGGTCATGTTTAAATACGTTTTTTGTTGTTGCCTTAGTGACATTCATTTTTTCCCCTCATCTCCACAGAGGAACTCTGGAGTTCTGTCAGAGTGACCATCGGGTTCTTGATCACCTCCCTGACCAAGGCCCTTCTCCCCCCATCGCTCAGTTTGGCCGGGGAGCCAGCTCTTGTTGGTTCCAAACTTCTTCCATTTAATAAGGATGGAGGTCACTGTGTTCTTGTGGACCTTCAATGCTGCAGACGTTTTTTTGGCACCCTTCCCCAGATCTGTGCCTCTCCACAATCCTGTCTCTGAGCTCTACAGACAACTCCTTCGACCTCATGGTTTTTTGCTCTGACGTCCACTGTGGGACCTTATATAGACAAGTGTGTGCCTTTCCAAATAATTTTCAATCAATTGAGTTTACCACAGATGGACTACAATCAATTGTTAAAAACATCTCAAGGATGATCAATGGAAACAGGATGCACCTGAGCTCAATTTCGAGTCTCATAGCAAAGAGTCTAAATACTTATGTAAATAAGGTATTTATACATTTTCAAAAAAACCTAGAAACCTGTTTTCACTTTCTCTTTATGGGGTACTATGTGTAGATAGAGGAAAACAATTAATTTAATCAATTTTAGAATGTAACATAACAAAATGTTGAAAAAGTGAAGGAGTCTGAATACTTTCTGAATGCACGGTCCTTTAAACTTTATGCGGAAATGTGGTGGAAATGTCCCCTAAAATTACTGTTCTGTTATTTATAAATGGGCCATTAGTAAATTACATAATGATGGCTTAAAATGTTCATGGAGAAATAAATACAATCAAAAGAGATCGTTTTTTATTTTTTATTATATGACCAAAAATGTGCCCAAAATCTAAATCAGATTTTTTATTTTAAAAGTATATTTTGATCCCGCGATTGAGTGGATAACATTTTGAGCATGCTCCTAATGATTTCAAAATATTGTGTAATATCTCTGGATTAGAATGATATAGAACATGTACCAAAACAGTGGTTGAACAAAACGTAAATGGTAGCCTTAGTATCATGTCCCATTCCATGGTTCCATTGTCAACATTCTATGTACAGCGGAGGTTTCTCGTCACATTTCTAGAAATTGACAAAATGCAGAATGTCATATTTTATAAATCACTGTATTCAGTAGACTTTAGGAAACACTCATTTGACAGATGAGTGTTTACATGTAAAATACAGAAAAGTAAGATGAAAGTATGTTCAAGAATCAGTATTTTGGGTAGTTTTTTTGGGTACCTTTTTCTTCAAAATATTCAAAAAGGACAAATATCAATGGCTCTGACCATTTTATACGTGTTCAAGATACCAACTAACATTTTTAAGCCATCATTGGGCATTATGTACCAGTTATTTATGGAGATAGGAATCCTTTCCAATATGGTCCTACGGAGCTGGTCGGTGGTCGTTTTTGGAAAATGTAGTATAAAATCACTGTTGTAAAAGCCACCTGACGAATCAATGTCTCGCAAGATCCACTTAAATGGATGATTAATTTGTATTCCGCATAACAACTTTTTCTTCATGCTCCCTGTGCTGATTTTATTCTTTGGTTCTCTCATGTAGCCAGACCTGGAGACCACCAGACCTGGAATAGCTATGGGGGGGGCTATTCTTTAGGAACAGTCCATCTACACAAAATCCATTGAAAAGCCCTGTATGGTTCCCTGTGTGTTACGCTTTTAACTACAGTCCGTCCATACAGACAGATACAGCCAATCCATTGTAAAGGCCATATTGTCGTGCCGTAACAGTACCCCTGTGAGTACAGCTGTCGCATGAAGCAGCAATAATGGCCAAACCAGTGGCTATATATTATTCTAATAATGGCGGTCTGGTTGCCCTGGGCAACCGACCAATAGACCGGACATTTCTATTGACGAGGAAGCAGATGCCCCTGCCCTGATCGGAGTGACTCGTTGGTAATAAAGTGAAAATAAAATCTGCTTCCCTGTTGAGGAGATCGTGAAATCTCACTATGGATCTGTCTATTGACAAAAAGCTCCACTTAGTCATCTCCTTTTAGTGATTACTTTCTAGGCTTTCAATTCTGACCACTTCATGTTCATTTAAGATAAGAGGACCCTACAACAACAGAGAGCAAAACGCTGATCAGGGTAAAAGTATTCGGGGAACTTCTATTTTTTTCCCACAATATAAATCACTTAGTTGATCTAAAACTCTAAATGTATCCAATAATACACTAACTATAGTGAACAAAAATATAAAAAGTTAGTTTATATTAGGAAATCAGTAATTCTATGGATCTATGGATTTCACATGACAGGGAATACAGATATGCATCAGTTGGTCACAGATACCTTAAAAAGAAAAAAGTAGTGGCGTGGATCAGAGAACCAGTCAGTATCTGGTGTGATCACCATTTGCTTCATGCAGCGAGACACATCTCCTTCACATAGAATTGATCAGGTTGTTGATTGTGGCCTGTGGAACGTTGTCCCACTCCTCTTCAATGATGGTGCAAAGTTGCTAGATATGGGTGGGAACTGGAACACACTGACGTACATGTCGATCCAGAGCATCCAAAATATGTTCAATGGGTGACAAGTCTGGGGAGTATGCAGTCCATGGAAAAACTGGGACATTTTCAGCTTCTGGGAGTCATGTACAGATCCTTGCGACATGGGACCGTGCATTATGTTGAAACATGAGGTGAAGGCAGAGGGTGAATGGCATGATAACGGGCCTCAAGATCTCGTCACGGTATCTCTGTGCATTCAAATTGCCATCGATTAGATGCAATTGTGTTCATTGTCCATAGCTTTTCTAGTAATGAGCTTCATTACCAGAGGTGCAGCTGCTCCTGCAGTGAAACCTTATCCCTAAAACATACAGTTACGGAGGGGGGCAAATCTTTCATCCAAATGATCTTTAATCAACTTATTGGGCCTCCACTCTCCCCTCCACAAGTCGAAATAATTGGTCTGGCCCTTTGCTGTGCCCGGGGTTATCTGAGCGGATAAGGGTCTTTATCCAACAGCGTTAGCTCAGTGATGTCATGGTTAGCCGCACACGCAAGGATTAAACATGGCTGGCCCTGGCCCAGCACCAGCACTGTGGAAGTTGTTTCTCGTCGGGTGGTGTGTGCCTTCTGCACGTTTCAAGACTTTTATTATTTTATTTATTTCACCTTTATTCAACCAGGTAGGCTAGTTGAGAACACATTTATTCAACCAGGTAGGCTAGTTGAGAACACCTTTATTCAACCAGGTAGGCTAGTTGAGAACACCTTTATTCAACCAGGTAGGCTAGTTGAGAACACCTTTATTCAACCAGGTAGGCTAGTTGAGAACACCTTTATTCAACCAGGTAGGCTAGTTGAGAACACCTTTATTCAACCAGGTAGGCTAGTTGAGAACACCTTTATTTAACCAGGTAGGCTAGTTGAGAACAAGTTCTCATTTACAACTGCGACCTGGCCAAGATAAAGCATAGCAGTGTGACACAGACAACAACACAGTGTTACACATGGAGTAAACAATAAACAAGCCAATAACACAATAAACAAGTCAGACACAGTAGAGAAAAAAAAGTCTATATACAGTGTGTGCAAAAGGCATGAGGAGGTAGGCAATAAATAGGCCATAGGAGAGAATAATTACAATTTAGCAGATTAACATTGGAGTGATAAATGATCTGATGATGATGATGTGCAAGTAGAGATACTAGTGTGCAAAAGAGCAGAAAAGTAAATAAAATAAAAACAGTATGGGGATTAGGTAGGTAGATTGGGTGGGCTATTTACAGATGCAGCTGCAGCGATTGGTTAGCTGATGAGGGAAATAAAAGTCTCCAACTTCAGTGATTTTTGCAATTCGTTCTAGTCACTGGCAGCAGAGAACTGGAAGGAAAGGCTGGAGCGTGTGCTACGGGTGGGTGTTGTTATGGTGACCAGTGAGATGAGATAAGGAGGAGCTTTACCTAGCAAAGACTTATAGATGACCTGGAGCCAGTGGGTCTGGCGATGAACATGTAGCGAGGGCCAGCCGACTAGAGCATACAGGTCAGTGGTGGGTGGGATAAGGTGATTTGGTAACACAACGGATGGCACTGTGATAGACTGCATCCAGTTTGCTGAGTAGAGTGTTGGAAGCTATTTTGTAGATGACGTCGCCGAAGTCGAGGATCGGTAGGATAGTCAGTTTTACTAGGGTAAGTTTGGCGGCGTGAGAGAAGGAGGCTTTGCTGCGAAATAGAAGGCAGATTTTAGATTTGATTTTGGATTGGAGATGTTTAATATGAGTGTATGACTGATAAGTTATTAATCTCCAAAGCTATTTGTTTAAAAAAAAGGAAACATTCAAAGAGACTAGATTGCTACAACATTATTGTATTATTGCTTTTCCCAAAAAAGCTACTAAAATTGATGACATTTTAAAACATTTTAACTCCATTTTAGATATTTCTAGAATCTTAAACCTCTTTTCAAACATTACCGTCCTGTACTACACAATGCAAAAATAAATCCAAATGAATGACTATATATATATATATATATATATATATATATATTTTTTTTTTTTTAAACTCCACACCACTACTCCTCTACACGCTATACACTGAGTATACTAAACATTAGGAACACCTTCCTAATATTGAGTTACACGTCCTCAGAACAGCCTCAATTCGTCGG
Organism: Oncorhynchus tshawytscha; assembly: GCF_018296145.1. Classification (NCBI taxonomy): domain Eukaryota; kingdom Metazoa; phylum Chordata; class Actinopteri; order Salmoniformes; family Salmonidae; genus Oncorhynchus; species Oncorhynchus tshawytscha. Next base: position 7,856,374 of record NC_056429.1, on the reverse strand, counting down.
AGCATGGACTCTACAAGGTGTCGAAAGCGTTCCACAGGGATGGTGGCCCATGTTGACTCCAATGCTTCACACAGTTGTGTCAAGTTGGGCTGGATATACTTTGGCTAGTGGACCATTCTTGATAGACAGGGGAAACTGTTGAGTGTGGAAAAACCCAGCAGCGTTGCAGTTCTTGACAAACCGGCACCTAGTACCATAATACCATGTTCATTATTTTGTCTTGCCCATTCACCCTCTGAATGGCACACAATCCATGTCTCAAGACTTCTTTAACTGGCCATAAAGAAATCCTTCTTTAACCTGTCTCCTCCCCTTCATCTATACTGATTGAATTGGATTTAACAGGTGACAGCAATAAGGGATCATTGTTTGTGTGTGTGTGTGTGTGTGTGTGTGTGTGTGTGTGTGTGTGTGTGAATGTGTACACACACACGTTCAAAAGTTTGGGGTCACTTAGATACTTAGATAGATATAGGCCAGCATCCAGGAGTCGCCTCTTCACTGTTGACGTTGAGACTGGTGTTTTGCGGGTACTATTTAATGAAGCTGCCAGTTGAGGACTTGAGGCGTCTGTTACTCAAACTAGACATTCTAATGTACTTGTCCTCTTGCTCAGTTGTGCACCGGGGCCTCCCACTCCTCTTTCTATTCTGGTTAGAGCCAGTTTGCGCTGTTCCGTGAAGGGAGTAGTATGCAGCGTTGTATGAGATCTTTAGTTTCTTGGCAATATCCCGCATGGAATAGCCTTCATTTCTCAGAACAAGAATAGACTGACGAGTTTCAGAAGAAAGTGCTTTGTTTCTGGCCATTTTGAGCCTGTAATCAAACCCACATATGCTGATGCTCCAGATACTCAACTAGTCTAAAGGCCAGTTTTATTGCTTCTTTAATTAGCACTACAGTTTTCAGCTGTGCTAACATAATTGCAAAAGGAGTTTTCTAATGATCAATTAGCCTTTTAAAATGATAAACTTGGATTAGCTAACACAACGTGCCATTGGAACACAGGAGTGATGGTTGCTGATAATGGGCCTCTGTACACCTATGTAGATATTCCATTAAAAATCAGCCGTTTCCAGCAACAATAGTCATTTACAACATTAATGTCAACACTGTTGTTCTGATCAATATTATGTTATTTTAAATGGACAAAATAAATTGCTTTTCATATATAAACTCACTGCCAAGTGCGCTTATTTTAAGCAAACTTAACACGTGTAAATATTTTTATGAACATAACAAGATTCAACAACTGAGACACAAGCTGATCAAGTTCCACAGACATGGGACTAACATAAATGGAATAATGTGTCCCTGAACAAAGGGGGGATAAAAAAAATCAAAAGTAACAGTCAGTATCTGGTGTGGCCACCAGCTGCATTAAGTACTGCAGTGCATCTCCTCCTCATGGACTGCACCAGATTTGCCAGTTCTTGCTGTGAGATGTTACCCCACTCTTCCACCAAGGCACCTGCAAATTCCCGGAAATTTCTGTGTGTGGGGGGGGGGGGGCTGGCCCTCACACTCCTTATACAACAGGTCCAAGGCGTGCTCAATGGCATTGAGATCTGTGCTCTTTACTGGCCATAGCAGAATACTGACCTTCCTGTCTTGCAGGAAATCATGCACAGAAGGAGCAGTATGGCTGGTGGCATTGTCATGCCAGGATGAGCCTGCAGGAAGGGTACCACAGGAGGGAGGATGTCTTCCCTGTAACACACAGCGTTGAAATTGCCTGCAATGACCGATGTCCGATGCTGTGACATTCCGCCCCAGACCACAACGGACCCTCCACCTCCAAATCGATCAGATGTTCATCCTGTCTCCCTGTAGCGCTGCCTTAGGTGTCTCACAGTACGGACATTGCAATTTATTGCCCTGGACACATCTGCATTCCTCATGCCTCCTTGCACCATGCCTAAGGCACGTTCACGCAGATGAGCAGGGACCCTGGGCATCTTCCTTTTGGTGTTTTTCAGAGTCAGTAGAAAGGCTTTTTTAGTGTCCTAAGTTTTCATAACTGTGACCTTAATTGCCTACTGTCTGTAAGCTGTTTGTGTCTTAACGACCGTACCACAGGTGCATGTTTATTAATTGTTTATGGTTGGGAAACAGTGTTTAAAGCCTTTACAATGAAGATCTGTGAAGTTATTTGAATATTTACGAATTATCATTGAAAGACAGGGTCCTGAAAAAGACGTTTCTTTTTTTTGCTGATGTACACACACACACACACAGTTGAAGTCGGAAGTTTACATGCATAAACTCGTTTTTCAACCACTCCATAAACATCTTGTTACCAAACTGTAGTTTTGGCAAGTCGGTTAGGACACCTACTTTGTGCACGACACAAGTAATTTTTCCAACAATTGTTTACAGAAAGATTATTTCACTTATAATTCAGTGTATCACAATTCCAGTGGGTCAGAAGTTACCATACACTAAGTCGACTGTGCCTTTAAACAGCTTGGACAAATTCCAGAAAATGATGTCGTGGCTTTAGAAGCTTCTGATAGGCTAATTGACATAATTTGAGTCAATTGGTGGTGTACCTGTGGATGTATTTCAAGGCCTACCTTCAAACTCAGTGCCTCTTTGCTTGACATCATGGGAAAAAAATCCAAATAAATCAGCCAAGACCTCATAAAAAAAAATGTAGACCTCCACAAGTCTGGTTCATCCTTGGGAGCAATTTCCAAACGCCTGAAGGTCCCACGTTCATCTGTACAAACAATAGTACGCAAGTATAAACACCATGGTACCACGCAGCCGTCATACCGTTCAGGAAGGAGATGCGTTCTGTCTCCTAGAGATGAATGTACTATGGTGCGAAAAAGTGCAAATCAATCCCAGAACAGCCGCAAAGGACCTTGTGAAGATAATGGAGGAAACAGGTACAAAAATATCTATATCCACAGTAAAACGAGTCATATATCGACATAACCTGAAAGGCCATTCAGTAAGGAAGAAGCCACTGCTACAAAACTGCCATAAAAAAGCCAGACTACAGTTTGCAGCTGCCCATGGGGACAAAGACTGTACTTTTTGGAGAAATTTCCACTGGTCTGATGAAACAAAAATAGAACTGTTTGGCCATAATGACCATCGTTATGTTTAAAGGGAAAAGGGAGAGGGTTGCAGGCCGAAGAACACCATCCCAACCGTGAAGCACGGGGGTGGCAGCATCATGTTGTGGCAGTGCTTTGCTGCATGAGGGACTGGTGTATTTCACAAAATAGATGGCATCATGTGCGAGCAAGGAGGCCTACACACCTGACTCAGTTACACGAGCCCTGTCAGGAGGAATGGGCCAAAATTCACCCAACTTATTGTGGGAAAGCTTGTGGAAGGCTACCCAAAACATTTGACCCAAGTTAAACAATTTAAAGGCAATGCTACCAAATACTAATAGAGTCTGTGTAAACTTCTGACCCACTGGGAATGTGATGAAAGAAATAAAAACTGAAATAAATAATTCTCTACTATTATTCTGACATTTTACATTCTTAAAATAAAGTGGTGATCCTAACCGACCTAAAACAGGGAATTTTTACTAGGATTAAATGTCAGAAATTGTGAAAAACGGAGTTTAAATGTATTTTCCTAAGGTGTATGTAAACTTCTGACTTCAACTGTATGTATGCACGCATGCATTTCACACACACTCTCCAGAGTGGCAGGACTAATGTAAAAGGCATTTAACCCATAGGGTGGAACAGGACTAGGGGTGTAAAGGGTACATGTATTCGTACCGATGGTTCAGTCCGCACTGTGAATCCTAATTAATACCTACCAAAAATGTACAAAATAAAAACAAAGGCCACTAGGCTATGCTGCGTTCTAGGCCTCGAGTAAATCTGAGCTGAACACATGCCAGGCTATTCCCTTAACTAGAGACTATACACAAGGTGTAAAATTCTATTCTTAAATGACGCATTCCAAAAACTGTCCTTTTGTGAGGCGCAGCCGGGAACTAGTTCTATATGATGTCGAGTGGTGGGGTGGATAAACCAGAATTGGAGGATCTTCCATTGTCCTTTAAAAAAAAATATATTAAAAAAATAAATAAAAAAATTGCCAGTTTGGGAACATTTTAGCGTCCCAGAAGATTCCCAATGATGTACAGAGAGTTGTGGATCAAAACATTAAACAGTGTGTTGCCACGCTCAACAACAATAGCCTATGCAGCTGCCAACACCTCACACACGTTGACCCATGTCACGCAAACATCACCCCAGTACACCGGACTGGCACGAAAAGAAACATGGTCTCCCCTCTGAATTCAAGCAGCCCTTGGCAGCTGATTCTGACCGGGACAGAATAAATTACAAGAGTAGTGGGTATATATATATTTTTAAGACTTTGGTTTATAGCCACGGATATGAGGGTCGTCCGAGTTTGGCCGGGGTATTCTGTCATTGTAAATAAGAATTGGTTCTTAACTGACTTGTCAAGTTAAATAAAACGTTAAATTTAAAAAATGTTTGTAAACAAATAACCGAGTTCATAAACCACATGAATGGATTGCTTTTTATAAAATACTGTTTTGTTGTTGTATTTAACTGCCGAAAATGCTGTACTAGAGGCCATTTCTTTAGTCGATGAGGTCACCATGTGTGAGAATGAGTAAATCACCAGTTTGAGAGCTTTTCAAGTGTTTTCTTCCTAGTCGTATGTGGTAGATTCCCACTTGGTTACAAACGCACCATGACACCGCCTCCTTCAGCGCCAGATGCACACTTGTGACCCTCATAAAAGGAGGCTTGTTTGTAGCACGATGGGGTAATGTGATTGGGCTGTCACTTATTTTTTATTTAACCTTTAACTAGGCAAGTCAGTGAATAACAAATTCTTAATTACAATGACGGTCTAGCCTGGTCAAACCCTCCCCTAACCAAGAACGACAATGGGCCAATTGTGTGCCGTCCTATGGGATGACAGCATAACAGCTGTACTTTTAGTGTATGGTTGACACACCTGGTTGGCCATTTAGCCAAAATGGCATTTCTCAACTAGTTCAAACCACATGAATTCATCCAACCTTTATTTACGACTTAAATTCCCACCTCCTACATGGTTAAAAACGCAGCATCAGAATGGAAACTTGAGAGGCTTAACGTGTCGATCCGGTCACAACAACAATGCAAGGAACATTGTGAACGCTGAACAGCATTTAACTTTCCCCAAAACTGCAATATGTACAAAACCATGGGTTCGGTGAACTGTTACACCCCTAGGCAGAACTAATGTAAAGACAGACCCTTTAACTTTCTCTATTTGGTTTATAAACCATCTTGTATCCACAAGACAGTTGGTCCTCATCAATCAACGTAAATGAGGCCAGAGTAAAACCAAATCAGGGCCGTGTTTAGGGCTCCATTGATCATGTGCAGCTGTGCTAAAACTGCAGCACAAAGCGTTGCCGAGCGACAGCTGAATTATGCAAGGACCAGGGGTGGTCAATGACGTAAGTCCTGAATTGATTTAATTTAACCAGGCTAGCCTCGTTAAGACAAATAACTTTGTTATTGACAGAAATGAAATACTAAAAAGAAGATCTCCTCTTGGGCCCACTCACAAGGTCAGGCCCCTTTAAACTCATGTTTATGGTATCGATTTTGCCATTAATAATATATAGTATTTAGCAGACTTTAAAAAAAATCCAAAGTGATATAGTTCTGCGTGCATTCAGTTCACGCATGGGTGGTCCCGGGAATCTAACCCACTATCATGGCATTGCAAGCACCATGCTCTACCAACTGAGAAACAGACGACCATTTTGTATTTGTATTTATTAAATGATCCCCATTGGCTGCTGCCAAGGCAACAACAACTACTCTTCCTGGGGTCCTGCAAAATTGAGGCAGTAAAAACATTACAATAAATTCATGACAGAATCCACAACACACTTAAGTGTGTGCCCTCAGGCCCATACTCCACTACCACATATCTACAACGCAAAACCCATGTGAACGTGTATATAGTGCGCATGTTATCATGTGTGTGTGTGTACTTTATGCTTTCTATGTTACTATTTGTTTATGAATTTAACCTTTATTTAATGAGGCAAGTCAGTTCAAAGAACAAATTCTTATTTACATCTATTGAGCAAAAAGCTTTAAATTAAAACCCATCCTCCAATCTCTCATTTGTAAATGGATTTTATGGCATCTGCTAGCCTTTGTACGGACAGACCGTGCCATCAAACCAGTCTGGCTCTCCACCTCCATCTTTAATGACATCTGACCCTGAGACTAAGGGGGAAAACTAGTCTATAGGCTGCAGTAAAAGATGAAAGGGAATTAAAGCATTTGAGGCAGACTTATTCTTTATCCAGGACACTGTCCTGGTACTACACCCATCCAACCAAAAATAAAAATAAAAAAAAATTTAAAAATGTACTTATCTCACTAAGGGACAAGTTTGAATTAAACCAGAGATATGGGGGAAGTATCTTTCTTTATGGTTTCTTAACTGGATTGAACACAGAAGGAAAATCAGAAAGATGTAATCATCTCAAACAAATCCTCTCACCTCCACCACCATCTTTAAAGAAAACTGACACTAGGACCAAAGAGGAAGACAATTCTATAGGGTGCAGTAAAGATGAAAAAGAAATAGAATGGTTCAAATTACAAGGGGTCGGGGTAGTGGATACATGAACTTGGGGGGGAAGGGGGGGGCGGCTAAAATAATGTAAGAATGGATTACTCCCTTCAAAAAGAACAAGTAAAAGATTGACCTCAGGCACCTCTAAAGAAATCCGCACCGCACTCATTATCTTACACCACACCCAGGTAAAAGTCGCCCCACACCTAGCTAACTCAAAGTTTAATAAAAGCGTTTCTCAGTCTATGTCCAACCTTTTGTTAGTTCTTGGAGGTTTGTTACTGAAATATCTTTAATGCAGGGAAACAAGGCGTTTTACCTCATGTCTATCAGCATGTTAAATGTGCAACCAGATGGAGAAAAATAAATAAATAAACTCTAGACCACCTTTACTCCACACACTGAGATGTATACAAAGCTCTCCCTCACCCTCTATTTGGCAAATCTGACCATAATTATAACCTCCTGATTCCTGCTTACATGCAAAAACTAAAACAGGAAGTACCAGTGACTCAGTCTATAAAAAAAGCAGATGCTAAGCTACAGGACTGGTTTGCTAGCACAGACTGGAATATGTTCCAGGATTCTTCTGATGGTATTGAGGAGCATAACACATCAGTCACTGGCTTCATCAATAAGTGCATCGATGAAGTCGTCCCGAAAATTGACTGTACGTACATACCCTAACCAGAAGCCATGGATCACAGGCAACATCCGCACTGAGCTAAAGGGTAGAGCTGCTGCTTTCAAGGAGCAGGACTCTAACCCGGAAGCCTATAAGAATGAATGACAAAGGAACACCTATGTGAGAATGCTGTTCATTGGCTACAGCTCAGCGTTCAACACCACAGTGCCCTCAAAGCTCATTCATAAGCTAAGGACCCTGGGAATAAACACCTCCCTCTGCAACTGGATCCTGGACTTCCTGACGGGCCGCCCCCAGGTGGTAAGGGTAGGCAACAGCACATCTGCTACACTGATCCTCAACACGTGGGCCCCTCAGAGGTGCATGCTCAGTCCCCTCCTGTACTCCCTGTTCACTCATGACTGCATGGCCAGGCACGACTCTAACACCATCATTAAGTTTGCCGATGACAACAGTGGTAGGCCTGATCACCAACAACGACGAGACAGGATATAGGGAGGAGGTCAGAGACCTGGCCGTGTGGTGCCAGGACAACAACCTCTCCCTCAACGTGAACAAGGCAAAGGAGATGATTGTGGACTACAGGGAAAGGAGGACGGAGCACGCCCCCATTCTCATCGACGGGTGGAGCAGTTTGTGGAGCACAAAGACAAATTCGACACCATCTTTCATCGAATCAGATGGCTTATTCATCACAAAACCATTTGATGTTGCCAATTATTTGAGTGATTATTTCATTGGCAAAGTGGGCAAACTTAGGCAGGAAATGCCCGACGACAAAAAGTGAGCAATTATATTCATGTATAAAAAAAACAATGAAAGAAAAGCAGTGCAAGTTTGAATTTTGTCAAGTTAGTGTGGGAGAGGCAGATTTTTTTGTTGTTAATGATCAATAATGACAAACCTCCTGGCATTGACAACTTAGATGGAAAGTTACTGAGGATGGTAGCTGACTCTATAGCCACTCCTATCTGTAATATCTTTAATATGAGCCTAGAGGAAATTCTTTGTCCTCAGGCCTGGAGGGAAGCCAAAGTAATTCTGCTACCCAAGAGTGGTATAGTGGCCTTTACTGGTTCTAACAGCAGACCTATAAGCTTGCTGCCGGCTCTTAGCAAACTGTTGGAAAAAATTGTGTTGGAACAAATACAATGCTATTTCTCTGTAAACAAATTAAGTACCTGACCTCAGCTGAATCTGGTAATGAATGGTGTGGCTGTTGAACAAGTTGAGCAGACTAAATTACTTGGCGTAAACTTAGATTGTAAACGGTCATGGTCAAAACATATAGATTCAATAGTTGCAAAGACGGGGAGAGGTCTGGCCGTAAAAAAGAGAAGCTCCGTTTGTTTTGACAACACACTCCACAAAGCAAGTCCTGCAGGCTCTAGTTTTATCTAATCTTGATTATTGTCCAGTCATATGGTCAAGTCCTGCAGGCTCTAGTTTTATCTAATCTTGATTATTGTCCAGTCATATGGTCAAGTCCTGTAGGCTCTAGTTTTATCTTATCTTGATTATTGTTCAGTTGTTTGGTCCAGTGCTGCAAGGAAAGACCTAGTTAAGCTGCAGCTGGTCCAGAACAGAGCAGCACATCTTGCTCTTCATTGTAATCAGAGAGCTGATATTAATACTATTCATGCCAGTCTCTCTTCACTAAGAGTTGAGGAGAGACTGACTGTATCACTTCCTTTAATAAGAAACATTAATGTGTTGAAAATCCCAAATTATTTGCCTAGTCAACTTACACACACACTTATCCCACCAGACTTGCCACCAGGGGTATTTTCATAGTCCCCAAAGACAGAACAAATTGAAGAAAACATACAGTATTATATAGAGTCATTATTGCATGGAACTTCCATCTCATATTGCTCAAATAAACAGCAAACCTGGTTTCAAAAAAACAGATAAAGCAACACCACACGCACAACACCTCTCCCCTATTTGACCTAGATAGTTGGTGTGTATGCATTCACATGTAGGCTGTGTGTGCCTTTAAAAAAAATCTATCAATCAAATGTATTTATAAAGCCCTTCTTACATCAGCTGATGTCACAAAGTGCTGTACAGAAACCCAGTCTAAAACCCCAAACAGCAAGCAATGCAGGTGTAGAAGCACGGTGGCTAGGAAAAACTCCCTAGAAAGGCCAGAACCTAGGAAGAAACCTAGAGAGGAACCAGGCTATGAGGGGTGGCCAGTCCTCTTCTGGCTGTGCCGGGTGGAGATTATAACAGAACATGGCCAAGATGTATCTATGTAGTTCTGTTCTTGAGCTGTTCTTGTGTAATGATGTTCTGTATAATGTTTCATGTTTTGTGTTGAACCCCAGGAAGAGTAGCTGCTGCTAATGGGGATCTTAATTAAAATATCAAATACCGGTACCCCCTGCATATAGCCTCGCTATTGTTATTTTACTGCTGCTCTTTAATTATTTGTTACTTTAAATTTCTTATTTTTGTAGGTATTTCTCTTAACATTTTTGATTCGAGGCTTGTAGGTAAGCATTCCACTGTAAGATCTACACCGGTTGTATTCGGCGCATGTGACAAATAGAATTTGATTCGATTGCCTGCCCCCCTCCCCCAAAACTATTTGATGTCATATTCATTCACAAATACTAGTCTCACACTTTATGGCCTATCACATCTCATTCTGAACCAGCTGCTTTCAGTAGTTCCCATTCATTCAACAGTGTCTTGGACAGAGGCCAAGGCTACTTAGCTCTGCCAAGAACCCTTCTGTGTGAAGAGTGTGGAGGGTACCCTTCCAAACAGCACCCTATTCCCTATATAGTGCACTACTTTTGACCAGAGTCCATGTAGAAAGTAGTGCACTATATTAGGAATAGGGTGCCATTGAGGACGTACAAAAGAAGAAGTCACACGAGCCAAAAGGAGAAGGTGGGAAAACCCCTGGAGCGCCCGGCTGAATAAACTCCCCTCCTGTTGGGCTAGTGGCCAGGAAGACACGATGACAAAAGAAGAAAGTGGGAGAATAACCTCCTCTCCCCTTCCTGTTGGGCTAGCTGCCAGGAGAACACAGTTCTCTGTGCTCTCTGCCTGACCTCTACATGTGAAGAAACAGGAAGCAGAAGCAGTGCAGGCTGTCTGTGTAAACTCAATTGTTAAGAGGATTTCAGTGGTGCTACAAGCAATGCCAAAGTCATGAGTTCATGTCCAATAAGGATCACACCCCTACTAAAGAATGCATTAATCTCAGTGTGCTGGCCAGCTATTCCATTTATGTTAACAGCCCGTCAAGAGAATAAAAAAATGTAGGCTCTATGCAATCACTCTAGTCTACCAAGTCATTTTGAATAAAAACACAGTTTTGCTAAAGTGGGACATTGTACGTTACTATATTATTTTAGCAGCAGGAGCAAAGATGGCAGTGTGCCAGTGTTCGGTCCTTGACTCTCAGTGTGAGTGGGTCAACAGAGAGTAAGGAGGGATGGAAACAAAACACCCCCCCCCCTCACTGTGAAGCATTATACAAGTTTCATATGAAGCCAGTCATTAAAAGTGACTGCATACCACTTCGTAGTAGGCGAACAGTAGATAATAGCCTGTTTTACATAGAACTGTTGTGATCAATGGAGGGGGAAAAAACTCCATGAACACTTTTGAAACCTGGTAAAGTGTGTGTGGATTCAATATGATGTCTGCTGCTGGGCTGTTTGCTGCACATGGGACACCTAAATGCCAATTTCTCAGTAAACGCATGCATACAATCAGTGTCGTCCTACAGTTTAGGCTACACATTCCCTGAATAGAGACCCAATTCCAATGTTCTTCAAGTGGAAGTAGATCACACGCCTGGCTTTTGGAATGTAAAATCTTCAAACAAAACATTTACAGAGTGTAAGGGGTTGAAGGGTGAAATACAACTTACTTGTTTGAATGGTCCATCATCAAAGCTCCAATCTCCAAATCCATTGGACGATGTGAAGGAGTGTTGTTCTGTGGTAGACTGGTCCTTCTCCTCAGACTCTTGCTTTAGATTCTTCGGAAGGGAAGCGGCGCTGGGTTTAGCAGACACTGACGGAGAGGTTGAATACAGAGGAAAAGATAAGGAACTATCCTGTTGGAGTGGAGACATCTTCGTCATGTGGCCACCATCATCCTCACTGTTCTCTTCTTCATATGCCATCCTTTCTTCTTCCTCATCATCTTCCTCTGACCCTTCACCTCCCAGTCCCTCTTCTCCATTCTCCCCATGCACACCACTTTGAGTGTTGGTGTTACTACCACCAGCCTCGGTCTGTTGCTGACCCATCTGAGGGGTCCTTCCTGTCCCGGTTCCTTCCACCCGTTTGCCCAGGAACGCAGAGTCCAGGGGGGCTCCAGTGTTCCGGGTGGCAGTTACGTGTTTAATGAACATCATCTGGGCCTGGCGAAGGTGTTTCTCCTGCCGGTCCATCTCCAGCTTGGCCTCCTGCTGTCTCTGGAGCTGCTCCATCACAGCCTCTAGTCTGACACCAACAGGGCTACCCAGACCCAGACCACCCCCACCCTCCTGCGATAGGTTGGTCTGTAGGGAGAGGAAAGCAACGAAATGTAGAGTAAATATATTGTAAACAGATATCTTATTTTTCCCCACAGATGTAAGGAAGAATATTAATATAAATATAAAAAATATAATATAAATATAATATAAAAAATATAATATAAATATAATATAAAAAATATAATATAAATATAATATAAATATAATATAAAAAATATAATATAAATATAATATAAATATAATAAAAAATAAATATAAATATAATATAAAAAATATAATATAAATATAAAAAATATAATATAAATATAATATAAATATAATATAAATATAATATAAATATAATATAAAAATATAATATAAATATAATATAAAAAATATAATATAAATATAATATAAAAAATATAATATAAATATAATATAAAAAATATAATATAAATATAATATAAAAAATATAATATAAATATAATATAAAAAATATAATATAAATATAATATAAAAAATATAATATAAATATAATATAAATATAATATAAATATAATATAAAAAATATAATAAAAATATAATATAAAAAATATTGGACAAAAAGATACATTATGGAATTTATAGACTAGAGATAAACAATGTACACACAGATACATTGTGGAGGCCGTCATTTTAAATAGCAATTTAAATAACTGATATATAATAATTAAGATTTTTTTCCCCCAAAGATAGAATATTCTTATTTGTATAGTTATGTTGTAGTTTATGGCTGGGTGTTACAGGGGTGTAAGACTGTGTCCTATTTGTGGGGTTCTGGGTAGACAGCAGATCCAACCTGCTCGGTTACAGCTGCACCAGGGTCGGACAGCATTCCTGTGTATATCAAGACAGGGTTTCCAAACTAAATCAACTGCCCCCCTAACTGCATATTTTGTTTTTTTACCCCAAGCACTACACAGACAATTCAAAGAATGAAAGCTTAATGATGAGTTGGTTATTTAAATCAGCTGTGTAGTGCTGATTTAGCACAAGATATGTCTCTGAAGATGTTCCTCAATCCAAGGATGAGAAATGCGTTGTACTCCGAATTGTCTTATTATCCTAACTGTTACACAGTAAAGATTAAACTGCTAGCTTAATTAAGTATAGCAGTTGTTCAATCTTCTCAGTTTAACCGTTGGAATAATGGGCCAATTCGGAGTCCAATACATATCTCATCCCTGGATTGAGGTACGTTTTCCAAGCCATATCTCACAATGGCTACACAGTGTCCTTAATATACACAGGGACGCGGTCTGCCCCTAGTGCAGCCAGTAAGCAAGCATGTCGGATCTGCTGGCTAGGGTTCTGGGTAGAGCCTCAACCACTCCACTTCAGAATTTTACCTACACAATGTATGGTCAGCTGTTAACATATAGGTCTATAAGTTACCCTGAAAGAAAATGGCGGCAGTGTAAGAGTCAACACAGTTTCTATAATTGGCTTTTCTTTTCAGCATGTTCAAAGTTATTTAAAAAGCGTTTCAAGGAGAGGCATGTTCTCTTTGATAAACAGGGGCAGTTACCTACCACACAGTATTATGCCCAATAACACATCAAAGTGGAAAATATGATTAATTAAATATTAATTATTAAACCAAATTAGTTAAATAAAATATGCCCCTATCGAAATGACCGTTAGTACAGTCCCCGATTGTTTATTTTTTGAATAAATAGGATACACTGGCACGTGGATGGCTCAAACAAACTTATTGTTGAGAAAAATAAAATCTCACGCCTGGTCTACATTACATTTAAACCATGCCAACAGATGAATTTACAATTACGATTGATCTACAAAGGGTTATAAAAGGTGAATAGAAAACATGTTGTCGAATGTTTATTTCACGAGATTCCATCGACAACAAATGTATCAATCTACAACTTTCTAAAAGGTGATCTCTTCTGCTCGGTGGTGATAGTAAAGCAAACATGACGTGTACAACAGTCGCCTACTTTTCCAAAGTAGTGTCTCAATCTTTAAACACGTATAGGAATAAGGTAAACAATTCACCGACCAGGTAACAAAATGTCGTCCCATCATGGTTTATTAAATATTAGTTTCAAAAGTGTAAAACTACATATCACTTTCACGACTGTTGCCCAATGTGTTACAGTATCTAACTAAATGGGGGAACGGTGCCAAAGGAAACCGTCCGTCAGCAGCGAACTGACTCGATCGAAACTCACCATTTGCGATTTCGAGTTTTCCATCCTCCCCTCAGCTTCCCAATTTAACCTTCTTTTCCACTCGTTCTCTGTCCTACGTAAATCAATTTATATGCCAATATAGTTTATTATGATAAATGTTCGGTTGAAATCCATATAATGCCTGTAACTGTTGTGATAGGAAGATTGGCGAGGAGGCCAGTGTAGGGTAAATGCCGGGCCTCACCTCCCTGACCGCAGCCTGAACATTAAAAAAACCCACCCTGGTCTTGATTGTCTTTGCCTGTATAGGTTAGTAGTCTACTACACCCCCACAGTAACAAGAGAAGGCCCGCCCTACTTCAAAAGTGGTGCCTCTTCGTTCGCAACATGATGGTGTTGGTCAATTCTTGCCACAGTGCTCCTCAGACAGCAAAGTGAAATACTATTCAGTGTTTATAGAATAAATGACGCAACTGTAGCCTGCTATGTGAAGCTGTTTTTCATAACATAGTTTATATCCTACTAACCAACACCATCAACAATACATGTAAATGGGTGATCCACGTATTTTACACGTGTAGCAGGGTTAGTTGCGTTCCCACTTGACGCTGCAGAAATATGTATTCAATGTTTATGTATTCCTATTGGTTGGTTGAATTGACATATCAAAAAGGGGTTACGCCATTGGTCATGCTTGTAGATTAGGGGGAGATCGCGAACATTCATTCTTCCCCGTCTGATATTGACATGCATGTAGTCGGTCACGTTCTGAAATACTGTATTATATTCTCAGATTTACAATGTGTATGAGTTCACTATGTTTATATATATGTATGTATGGTACCTGTTAGGGGCGTCCTGATATGTGCTTTTTGTATGCTATTGCTGTAAGAGCGAGTTAGCTTAGCATGCTGTAATTGTAATGGTCACATTAGCTCCCTGCTAATTCAGTTATTTTCATGCCAACAGACTAATCTACAACCAACAACATACTGTTGTCCCGCTCATCAGAAGAAACACCAATCAACTGGGTTTACTGGCTGGACAGTCGTTTCTTTAAAAGCAGTACGATCACATGTTACACTGGTGCGGAGACCAGACAGCGGTTATCAATTTCTTTGCATGGCATATTTCTATACCATGTTTATGCCTACAATCTATATCTAGGTCTGCTCTTTGGCCATGTTGATGTAGTCTCCCCCATTTTATAATGGAGACCATCCACGCGCTTCAGCGTGATGTGCGCATATTAAGGTCATTGCTTAAACATATAGTTTATGTCAATTTGAAGTCGAAAGTGGATTTTTTTTTTTGGTGTATTTTAGTTAAACCCTTTTCCTAACCTTAACCTAGTTATCCTAACCTGCTGTGTATGTTCCCCTAACCGGCTATAAAAAAATACATAATGGTAAATTGTGACAAACTATACTCTAGTCAAAACCGCATTTAAAAATCTGTTACAGTACTTATTAAATTCAGGACTCGATTCTGCTCCCTGGTGGCATAAACACACTAACATGACGGACTGCATCACCAGTTGCTATAGTCACGGTAGAGCAGTGCAAGAGTCATTCGTTTAGTAGTAGGCTTATACGTTCTCCGGTGCTATAGTGCTACTCGAATGCAATATAAGGAATTAAAAGCAAATCATTTTGGTCACGGTTGGACGGAAGATCTCAGAGACCATGGACAGAGGAAGCGAAAGTGAGAGGTTTCTCTGCCCACGAAAATAAACCCCAAAGCAGTGGTGGAAAAAGTACTCAATAGTCGTGAGTAAAAGATGACCCAAGTAAAAACATAGAAAATGGCTCAAGTAAAATGCACCCAGTAAAATACTTGAGTAAAAGTATTTGGTTTTAAATATACTTAAGTATCAAAAGTAAATGGAATTACTAAAATGTTTGTTTTTAGTTTAAACTGTAGTTGGTTAAGGGCTTGTAAAGTAAGCATTTCACTGTAAGGTCTACCTATACCTGTTGTATTCGGCGCATGTTACAAATACAATTTGATAAAAGTATAAATCATTTAAACTTCCTTATATTAAGCAAGCCAGACAGCACACATTTATTTTTATTGACGGATAGCCAGGGGCACACGCCAACACTCAGACATAATTTATAAACGAAGCGTTTGTGTTTGGAGTCCGTCAGATCAGATGCAGTAGGGATGACCAGGGATGTTCTCTTGAGGAGTGAGTTGGACCATTTTTCCTGTCAAAAATGTAACGAGTTCAGAGAAAATGGAGTAAAAAGCATATTTTATTTAGGAATGTAGTGAAGTAAAAGTTGCCAAAAATATCAATATTAAAGTAGAAATACAAAACAAAAACTACTTCAGTAGTACTTTAAAATATTTTTATTTTTGTACTTTACAACACTGCCCAGAAGTGGAGAGTTCTGTATGAAGGTCAATGAGTCTTTATTTGGTAAACAAAAAAAAGGTAATTGCTCATTTGCTACTTGAGGTTTATTTGATTTAATAGATGTTTAGGTTGTTATAAATGCACTGAGTGGCTGCCCATGCTGTCACAGATGCTATAAACACTGATACAAATGAGTCCTCTATCTCTATGGCTTGGTCACCTTTTGGCAACTTCCCCAAAAACAAACTTAGAGTTGTCATCAGCCTGTTGTCAGAGACTAAATCACAGATAATGTGTTTTAGCATGGACATTGCCAGAGGGCTTCTACCATTTTAAAGTAGTCAACTGGGTGGCAATTCCTGAGTTGAGCAGTTAGACAATGATGAAAATGGACTACTTTAAAATGACTAGAATGGTCCTTGCAAATGGGTCCTAGACTTCCTGACAGACCGCACCCACCACCTCAACGATCAATTACAATAATGGCCTACCAGGGAAGAGTGGGTTAAACCGCCTTGTTCAGAGGCAGAATTACAGATGTTTTACCTCGTCAGCTCGGGGATCCGCTCCAGCAACCTTGCGATTACCGGCCCAAAGCTCTTACCACTTGGCTACCTGCCGCCCCAGCAGACGTGAGGCATTTTGATTAAACTGTGACTGATCTACAAATAATTAATAGTTCTTTATGATGCAAGGCAATCTGTAGTTCAGTCAGTCGGCAATCACATAGGGCGGAGCACAATTGGCCCAGCATCGTCCGGGTTTGGCCGGTGTAGGCCATCCTTGTTCTTAACAGACTTCCCTAGTTACATTTAAAAACGGAAAGAAAATAATAATAAAAATCACCTGCCATGTTGAAATGCAAACATATCTAAAATGATACCAAGAAGAACATTTGACACACAAAAAATTAAAATAAAAAATGTATTTTTTCCTTTATTAGGTTAATCAATATTTTACAAGCAAAATAACTTAATAAAGGCCCAAATTAAATATCACATTTATACGAGGCAAAGACGAAGTACAAGGTTCCCAGAGAGACAACAGCAGCCCAGAGAGTCCCAGAGAAAACAGCAGCCCAGAGAAAACTAGAGAGGAAAACATTATTTTAGTTAAGAGAACAGGCCATGGACAGGTGTAAGCAATATCACTGCATTTCCACCAGGCCTATCTACGGGTAATATACAAGATGGAGCCATCGCCATATTGCTTACACCTATCCAATCCTCTAAGATCTATACAACTGCCTAGGGCGTGACTCACGTAGTCTTTCACTAGGCCCGAAGGGCCGCACTGAAAATGGGTTATATTTATTTGCTGTCAATTTTCCCTAAGATACTCCACCCATTGGTTTTAGCTAGTAAGAGCATAAAACAATCTAGCTTTCAGTTCAGTGATTATCAGCAAGCTGGACACAGTAAAAATAATAAATTACAATTTCTACACCAGTTTCAATTCGGTTTTAGTTATTTTATAGCACATTGATTCCCCCCCCCAATATAAATATTATTTAAAATTACAAACAAAACGTGTGCCGATTAGACAGGCTGAATCGGGCTGTATGTTTGACACCCCTTTCCTAGGCCAGGGGTTCATTTGGGATTCAGGGTATAAAGACTGTAATAAACTGGGTGGTTCGAATGCTGATTGGCTGACAGCCGGAATATCAGACCGTATACCACAGGTATGACAAAACATTTATTTTTACTGCTCTAATTACGTTGTTAACCAGTTTATAATAGCAATAAGGTACCACTGGGGGTTTGTGGTATATGGCCAATATACCACAGCTAAGGGCTGTATCCAGGCACTCCGCGTTACATCGTGCTAAGAACAACCCTTAGCCGTGGTATATTGGCCATATACCACACCCCCTCGGCCCTTATTGCTTAGACAGTGCATGTCCATTGGATACCTTACCCATCTATACTTAGTCCATGCCAAGCTCTTCAGGTGTAGAGATACCAAGCTCATCTAGTGTTGGTCGCAGCT
This sequence comes from Oncorhynchus tshawytscha, assembly GCF_018296145.1. Classification (NCBI taxonomy): domain Eukaryota; kingdom Metazoa; phylum Chordata; class Actinopteri; order Salmoniformes; family Salmonidae; genus Oncorhynchus; species Oncorhynchus tshawytscha. The sequence goes on along the minus strand of NC_056429.1, from coordinate 7,838,084 downwards.
CCTGAATTAAGTATGGGTAGATTTTTTTGTGGGGGCCAGATTTGTCCTGGGGAAAACATAAACCAACTGCTTTGAGGAAAATGTCAGGGACGATGTGTAGCAAAACACACACATACATATATATATATATATTATGTTTTGTTTATTTCTGGGCAGAATGATCACAAAAAAATATATATAAAATTGGGAGTTTGTAATATACCTCATGTTCAGAGTAAACATACAGAAAGGGGATGGACTAGTGACTAGGGGGGGTCAAAGGGGTCATTGCCATTCAACACGTGTTCTTCTAGAACTGATCGTTATCATTTTGAAGTGTTCCGAGGAGCATCCTCCAACTCACCTTGACAGCCTCCAGGATACGTATGGCGCTAGCCAGGTCATTTAATCTGCGGCAGGCTCGGAGAGCTGCTTCCAGGATCTTAGGCTCAGGCACCAGGTCGTATCCAATCAGCGTGTTCATCCCTGGACAAACAACATCAGGGTTAGTTACCACAGGATGATAGAAGAGGTCTACTTTTCACAACAGTTGCTTTTTTAAAACTAATGACGGCAAGTCACTTGAGACTCCAAAAGGATAGATTTGTTCACTCAAATCATTCCGGAAAATGTGATTGGGGTTCAGTAACCAGGACAGGTTGAGCATAGGGCTGGCATGGTGACCATCTTACCGCCACATCGGAAGTCACAAGTCATGACCATTGAGTCATGGCAACTAGGCTTCTCCAAAATGCTCTGATGTCACTGATGGTCATTCATAACCTACAAAAACTTGCTGATGGCCTGGTACTCAGTGCTCTATTGTCCCTCTCACCTCTGACATCAATGCTAATGAAAAAAAAAATGGAAAAAATAAATTAAAACAGAGCCCTGGCATTGAGTTGGAGCGTAATAGGAGCACCTGTTCAGCGAGAGCCAGCTCCTCATTGCTGGTTGATGCATGGATTTAAAATAACTTTCTATTAAAGACATATTGTACAATTTTTCTATAGGCTAACGCAACTGATTTGAGAAAGTTGATGGCCTGTATTAAAAAGATCACATCAGCATTCTATAGGCTAGGCCCATTTATTTCTCACCTTGGCTAATATTAATGAATTAATATCGCGCCGCTTCACGACAAGAGTAGCGTACCTGGCTGGCATGAAAATGAACTGCAGGAAGAGAGTCCTCTATTCGCTGTTCAAGTGCATACCCGTATTTTAGAAATGTTTTCCATCCCGAGAATAAATCACTTCACTCCCAGGTAACCAAGGATTTCCCGCTAAAACCGTAAGTGTCATTCAAAAGTATATAAATATGTCTGGATTTGATAATAGCTTTTGGTATAAAATTTAAGCCCGATGCTACCGGAGCCTAACGAGCCATACATGAAATACATTTTAGGAGTACTATATAACAAAAAAATACATTTATTAATGAGCTCAAGGAAGCCCAAATGATTGTGGCGTTATCCAATACATATGATAAAGGCTACTGCAAATTACGCACGAGAGGAAAACCATAAAAGCCCATAGATGGAGCTAGCTATATGTTCTCTTGGGTAAATCAATTAAACTAGCTCCATTAGGCTAATCTTTGAGTGAACTGTATTACTGTACTGTATCATACAGACAGGAATCATTTAAACCATGCTAAAGCAAGTAGAAGCTAGCGAATTTGATTATAATAGGGCCTATTTGTATAATTTGTAGGCTGACATGTATACAGAGCATTTGGAAAGTATTCAGGCCCCTTGACGTTTTACTCACATTGTTACGTTACAGCCTTGTTCTAAAATAAATTACATGTATATTTTCCACCCTCTGTCTACACACAATACACCCTAAATGACTAATCGAACAGGTTTAGGAATGGTTTGCCCGTTTATAAAAACTAAACAGAAATACTTTATTTACTTAAAGTATTCAGACTCTTTGCTATGAGACTCGAAATTGAGCTCAGGTGCATCCTGTTTCAATTGAATATCCTCGAGATGTTTCTACAACTAGGAGACCACCTGCGGTAAATTCAATTGATTAGACAATTTGTAAAAAGGCACACACCTGTCTATATCAGGTCCCACAGTTGACAGTGCATGTCAAGAGTAAAAACCAACCCATGAGGATGAAAGAATTGTCCGTAGAGCACGGAGACTGTGTCGAGGATTGTGTCGAGGCACAGATCTGGGGAAGGGCACCAAAACATGTCTGCAGAATTGAAGGTCCCCAAGAACACATTGGCCTCCATCATTCTTAAATGGAAGTTTGGAACCACCAAGACTCTTCCTAGAGCCGGCCGTCCGGCCAAACTGAGCAATCGGGGGAGAAGGGCCTTGGTCAGGGAGGTGACCGAGAACCGGATGGGCACTCTGACAGAGCTCCAGAGCTCCTCTGTGGAGATGGCAGAACCTTCCAGAAGGACAACAATCTCTGCAGCACGCCACCAATCAGGCCTTTAGTAGTGGCCAGACGGCATGACAGCCCGCTTGGAATTTTCCGAGTGGCACCTGAAGGACTCTGACCATGAAACAAGATTCTCTGGTCTGATGAAACCAAGATGAACTCTTTGGCCCGAATGCCAAGCGTCACGCCTGGAGGAAACCTGGCACCGTCCCTATGGCGAAGCATGGTGGTGAAAGCATTATGTTTTTCAGCGGCAGCGACTGGGAGACTAGTCAGGATCGAGGGAAAGATTAATGGAGCAAAGTACAGAGAGATCCTTGATGAAAACCTTCTCCAGAGCGCTCAGGACCTCAGACTGGGACGAAGGTTGGGATAAGTCTCTGAATGTCCTTGAGTGGCCCAGCCAGAGCCTGGACTTGAACCTGATCAAACATCTCTGGAGACCTGAAAATAGCTGTGCAGCGAAGCTCCCCATCCAACTTGACAGAACTTGAGAGAATCTGCAGAGAAGAAATGTGGAAAAGCTCCAAATACTGGTGTGCCAAGCGTGTAGTGTCACACCCAAGAAGACTCCAGGCTGTATTCGCTGCTTTAACAAAGTACTGAGTAAAGGGTCTGAATACTTATGTAAATGTAATAAGTTTTGTTAATATATTAGCAAAAATGTCTAACCACCATAAAAATAAAAAAAAGATCATTCAACACATTCGTAGGTTATATGTAAATACCAAATAAAAATGGAGAATAGTCCAATGGTGAGAATCACATCAAGTCCTTGTCACATTGTGAATGAGAGACTGATTGTGTGTAGTCTGACCAATTAACTGAGCAGAGGTCATGCCTTTCATGCAACTTTTTTCAAAACACATTTAGTTTTATCATGCAGCCTAAGAATGTATTAGAAACCAAAACATCTGTTATAAAGCCCTTTTGTGGAAAAACTCATTCTGATTGGCTGAAACTGGCTCCCAAAGTGGGTGGGCCTATGCCCTCCCGGGCCCAACCATGGCTGCGCCCCTGCCCAGTCATGTGAAATCCATACATTAGGGCCTAATGAATTTCTTTGAATTGACTGAACCTTATATGAAATGTAATTAAGCCAAATGTTTTATATTGGTGCATTTATATTTTTGTTGAGTAGAAATTGATTTATTAGACTTTCAATTGTAGATGTTCCAAAGGTCTGCATCAGTGGTTTGTAGGCTGAGTGAAGATGCTAAACATGCTTTGTTAATTAACGGTCAATTACCATGAGACCAGCAGTTATTTGCATGACAGTTACCAGCTGACAAAATGTCATGACTTCCACAACCCTAGATGAGAACTACTGATATCTAGTCAACTGTATATAGAGATTTACACACACACACATAAAAACATATACACACAAACATACTCTTCCACGTAATCAATGCAGCTGTGCACTATGCTCTTCGTCATAATCGTAGGGCTGACCATGTGATTTCCTCATCACTCACCTTTCCTCAGCTCCCACGCATCAATATCTGCCTTGTTAAAATAGGTTACCCAGCGGGCATCAAACTCCTCGTCCGATTCCAGCTTCCCACCATGGGCGTAACACCTCTGGGCCAGTGGAGCTGCAGGAAAAGATACAGGGATTATTAAAGAAAAATGTCACCTCAGTCTTATACCACCCCACCATGGATTTTGGGAGTCTTCCCCAAAGAAAAGGGGTGGGGCTTAGAGAGCCTATAGTCTGACTAGAGCATCGCCTCAGACGCTATTCAGGGCCACAGATATTCAGATCCCAGTTCAAAACATGGGAGGGGCTGAGTATGCATAGCAACAACACTTGGGCTGCTCAGCTACTCGCTGTTTATTATCTATGCATAGTCACTTCACCCCTACAAACATGAACAAATTACCTCAACTGTACCACCGCAAATTAACTCGGTACCCCCTGTATATAGCCTCATTATTGTTAACTTATTGTGTTACTTTAGTTTATTTGGTCAATCTTTTCTAAACTCCATTTCTTGAACTGCATTGTTGGTTAAGGGCTTGTAAGTCAGCATTTCACGGTAAGGTCTACACTGGTTGTAATTTGACGCATATGACAAATATTTGTTGTTGTTGATTTAACTACTCTATACTCCGATAAATCGCGAACATTGTGAAATAATTTGTCTTATATTTGATGAGGTTGAAGCGCTACTGACACCATGTTATGATTTTAGACAGATGGGACTTTACTGCGCAGCAAGCAGAGCACTAAAGCTTCTAAATGATCCATTTAGTGATAACCGAGCCCTGCCCGTACCCTAGTTATTGATGGGGGGGGAAAAAAGAGAACAGGCCCTACCCTGCCCTAACCTGATGTATAACGTCAGGGGTCGGGTAGCAGAGCCACCACTAGTCAAGTGTATTTAGCTACATCTACTAGGGCTGTAGATGTAAATAAGTAAAAACTGACATTGTGTACTTGCATGACCAGTGTACTTGCATGACCAGTGTACTTGCATGACCAGTGTACTTGCATGACCAGTGTACTTGCATGACCAGTGTACTTGCATGACCATTGTACTTGCATGACCAGTGTACTTGCATGACCATTGTACTTGCATGACCAGTGTACTTGCATGACCAGTGTACTTGCATGACCAGTGTACTTGCATGACCAGTGTACTTGCATGACCAGTGTACTTGCATGACCAGTGTACTTGCATGACCATTGTACTTGCATGACCAGTGTACTTGCATGACCATTGTACTTGCATGACCAGTGTATGTGACCTAGCTAGATGGCACCATTAATGGTTGAATTGTTCACAGTCCAACAGGGTGAGGGAATGGAAGCCAGGTTTGACGGCACTGACTAAATGCTTCCGCTGCTCTGTCGTTCCCTACATACTTCAGTCTGAGACGGCCATCATTTTAGTCATTTGAGGTGATGAGTGTTGCACATAGTAATCAGCAATTGGATCATCTAACCAATCAGAGTATCAAAGTCATTAACTATTTTTTTTTTTAAACCCCTGCTTTACCCACCTGTGGGCTGGGTCTGGTCCAACCAATCGGTTTCTGGACCAATCCGACAGACCCAAATGTGTGAGCTTTCAGTGCAGGGTCAGGGAGGTAACCAGAGTCATTGTGGAGAATATAATAACATCCGTGTTTGTCCGGAGCAAGGAGTCTGGGTAGCCAGACTAGTTCAGGCTTGAGCCATGCAGTGCAGCACCTCGCTCTAGAAAACCCTTAATTTAACAGTAGGGGTTTCAGTGGTTAGCGGCGGCCACGTTGGTGAACTAAAATTCCGACGCTGTGTTAATAACGTTTTAAAGTCAATAATCGTCACTTGATAAATGGTTTTCAAACCATATACTGATGTGCCCCTTATCTTTCATATCAGCGAGAAATAGTCTTAAAAAAAACACTTACTGTAGCAGCTTTGCACATATCCATAAACTGTGTGTGCCTCCAGTTAAAGTGAACGACACTTCCTCCCCAGTTACGCATAAGGCTTCTGCATACTCCCCAGTCGAAACCGTTCGTACATATGACATCGTTTGTTCGTTTGGACTTTGACTGTGGGTTTTTTCGGCTGTTCGGGCACAAATGATCTAGAGGAAAACGGAAGTACGGAGCCGAAGTCTACACCCCTTCATCGCTGATTGGTCAACAGTAGGGACTCTTCAATAAAATTGTTATTCAACGAGAGACTACTAGTTTTCATGACCATTTTCTAATTGAAAAATACTGCACCAAACATTATCTGAAATTGTGCAATTAAGATATCTGCAAAAACAAATTATTGACCGATTTCAGTTCTTAGATTAATTCGGACTATTGAGGAAGTGGATACTGGCTTCAAATTGTAAAAAAAAAAAATGGACAGACAGCACCATTGCCGAATGCATTAAGGGAGTAACATACACGGTTAGCTAAATTCGGCTAGGCACGAGCCACACCGAAGCCTTTACACCGGTGTTTGGAGCCGCCAGCTAATTAGTACAGGTGGCCGCCCAAGTTCAGAACGAACTTCGGGGATCTTAAAATACCCCTGGCCATAATATACCATCGTCAATAGGCACCAAATCAGTGAGCAGGTCTATTAATGGGTTATGCGGCAATGCACTATTAACCAGCAGTAGTTCGCTACTAGTTATTCGAGCTGGTTTGCTAGCTAGAGTTGCTGCCTGTTTAGTACTAGTTAATGTTACAGTCCTTCATTTAAAAGCACAATCTATTATCTCGAGTTTAACAACCATACCAGTCTATATGCAAACGTAAGCTAGTTAACTTGAACGTTTAGCTAGTTAGACATGGCTGGCAAGTCATCTGCTATCCAGTGCTAATTCGCTAGCTAGTATTAGACAAATATAGGCCATGGTTATGGCATTAGATAGTGAACTTGCTAGTTACAGGCCTAAGCCTCACCTCAAGCAGTCGGTCATTGCAAGGACATCAATAAAAAAAATGTTTAAAAAAAAAATCCACTTGAATATTACAGAGCGTTTTTAAACATTACATTTGTTTTAAGGATTAAAAGGGATATAGCTCATCTAACACGTCTACCACTTGTAGTTCACCGAAAACGTTTATTTTGCAGTTATCCATTCGCAACTGATTGTGCTAGTAACATGCTAACGTAGCTAGCCAGCCAATAACGACTGCCGACAGTGATTTCCGCATGAACGTCCCAAACTACGAAATTAAGTGATAACACAATAATACCTGTAAGTCCGAGCTGTGGCCGTGTCAAACTCCGGGCACCGGACACTGAAAGTCGGACGGCGGCTCGAAACATGATGCAGGGACAGTCAGCTAACGTTACGGACAAGCAAATATAGATGGGATCAGACTTCCGACTCAAGGATGTTAGCTGGTAGCTCAAGACCAAGTTCCCACGGCGCATGCGCAAGGTTATAAAAGTAACTCTCTCCACTCACGTTTAATACATAGTGCCCGCCTTCAGGAAGTATTCACACCCCTTGACTTTTAATGTATTTTTCCCCCTAACATTGGGTGTGTTACAGTCCGAATTTAAAGATTGAACAATGTATATTGTGCCACTAATCTACACAATAACCCACAATGTCAAAGGGGAATTTTGTTCAGACATTTTTATAAATTATTAAAAAGCTGAAAATGTTGAGTCAATAACTACTTGTAAGGGAGCGAACCGAGAGTAGCCAAGGGAGGTGATAGAATGAGGACCCATCATTGTACAAAAACAATACTTGCATTTATTAGAGATACTGAATTTCAGGACACATGGCTTGTTATGCAAATTAATTGCTTAAAAATCATACAAATGTGATTTTCTGGAATTTTGTTTTAGATTCCGTCTCTCACAGTTGAAGTGTACCTATGACAGACCTCTACATGCTTTGTGTGTAGGTAAACCTGCAAAATCGGCAGTGTATCAAATACTTGTTCTCCCCACTCTATATGTACATATATATGTAGTACCAGTCAAAAGTTTGGACACTACTCATTCAAAGTTTTTCTACATTGTAGAATAATAGTGAAGACAAACTATGAAATAACACACATGGAATCATGTAGTAACCAAAAAGTGTTTAACAAATCTAAATATATTTGAGATTCTTCAAAGTAGCCACCCTTTGACTTGATGACAGCTTAGCACATTCTTGGCATTCTCTCAACCATGAGGTAGTCACCTGGAATGCATTTCAATTAACAGACATGCCTTGTTAATTCATGGAAATTCTTTCCTTCTTAATGCGTTTGAGCCAATCAGTTGTGTTGTGACAAACTAGGGTTGGAATACAGAAGATAACCCTATTTAGTAAAAGACCAAGTCCATATTAGGTCAAGAATAGCTCAAATAAGCAAAGAGAAACGACAGTCCATTACTTTCAAATATGATGATCAGTCAATACGGAAAATGTCAATAACTTTTCAAGTTTCTTCAAGTGCAGTCGCAAAAACCAAGCGCTATGATGAAACTGGCTCTCAAGGACCACCACAGGAAAGGAAGACCCAGAGTTACCTCTGCTTCAGAGAATACATTAAGAGTTTGAGTAACAGACACATCTCAACATCAACTGTTCAGAGGATACTGCAAGAATCAGGCTTTCATGGTCGAATTGCTGCAAAGAAACCACTAAAGGACATCAGTAATAAGAAGAGACTTGCTTGGGCCAAGAAACACAAGCAATGGACATTAGACCGGTGGAAATCTGTCCTTTGGTCTGATGAGTCCAAATTTGAGATTTTTGGTTCCAACCGCAGTGTTTTTGTGAGATGCAGAGTAGGTGATCTCCGCATGAATGGTGCCCACCGTGAAGCATGGAGGAGGAGGTGTGATGGTGTGGGGGTGCTTTGCTGGTGATACTGTTGGTGATTTATTTAGAATTCAAGGCACACTTAACCAGCATGGCTACCACAGCATTCTGCAGCGATATGCCATCCCATCTGGTTTGCTCCTATTGGGACTATCATTTTTTTTTCAACAGGACAATGACCTAAACACACCTCCAGGCTGTGTAAGAGCTTTTGACCAAGAAGGAGAGTGATGGAATGCTGGATCAGATGACATGGCCTCCACAATCACCCGACCCCATCCCAATTGAGATGGTTTGGGATGAGTTGGACAGCAGAGTGAAGGCATTGCAGCCAACAAGTGCTCAGCCTATCTGGGAACTACTTCAAGACTGTTGGAAAAGCATTCCAGGTGAAGCTGGTTGAGAGAATGCCAAGAGTATGCAAAGCTTTCATCACGGCAAAGGCTGGGTACTTTGAAGAATCTCAAATATAAAATATATTTTGATTTGTTTAACACTTTTGTGTTACTACATGATTCTATGCGTTATTTATAGTTTTGATCTCTTCACTATTATTCTATAATGTAGAAAATTGTAGAAATGAAAGAAAACCCCTTGACTGAGTAGGTGTGTCCACACTTTTGACTGGTACTATATATATATATATAAATACACACTGACCCCAAACTTTTGAACGGAACTTAACAATGTCCTTGTTTTTGAAAGAAAAGCAAATTTGTCCATTAAAATAACATCAAATTGATCAGAAATACAGTGTAGACATGGTTAATGTTGTAAATGACTATTGTAGCTGGAAACGGGGTATGTACATACGATCACTGTGAGGACGACATCATCGATGCACATCGATTGATGAAGCCAGTGACTGATGTGGTGTACTCCTCAATGCCATCGGAGGAATCCCAGAACATATTCCAGTCTGTGCTAGATACCCAAATCATGCCGGGTTTCTGTGCTAGCAAAACAGTCCTGTAGCTTAGCATCTGCTTCCTCTGACCACTTTTTTATTGATTTAGTGTGAGTTCAAGCCCTGGTCAGGATGGAATAGGAATTTTGTCAGATAGGGTAATTTGGGGCTTGAACCCAAGAGGTTGGTACCCTGGGTGCTGGTACCCAAAATCATGCAGGGTTTCTGTGCAAAACAGTCCTGTAGCTTAGCATCTGCTTCCTCTGACCACTTTTTTTATTGATCTAGTCACTGGTGCTTCCTGCTTTAATTTTTTTATATTTTTGCTTGTAAGCAGGAATCAGGAGAATACAATTATGGTCAGATTTGCCAAATGGAGGGCGAGGGAGAGCATTGTATGTGTCTGTGGAGTATAGGTGGTCCAGAGTTCCTTTTCCTCTGGCTGCACATTTAACATGCTGATAGAAATTTGGTAAAACGGATTTAATTTTCCCTGCATTAAAGTCTCCGGCTACTAGGAGTGCTGCCTCTGGGTGAGCGTTTTCTTTTTTGCTTATGGTGGAATACAGATCATTCAATGCTGTCTTAGTGCCAGCCTCTGACTTTGGTGGTATCTAAACATCTACAAAGAATACAGATGAAAACTATCTCGGTAGGTAGTGTGGTCTACAGTTTATCATGAGATACTCTACCTCAGGTGAGCAGTAGCTCGAGACTTCCTGAGATGTCGTGCACCAGCTGTTGTTTACAAAAATACATAGATCGCCGCCCCTTGTCTTACCAGACACCGCTGTTCTATCCTGCCGGTGCAGCATATAACCAGCCAGCTGTATGTTGATGTTGTCGTCGTTCAGCCACAACTCCATGAAGCATAAGATGTTACAGTTTTTAATGTCCCGTTGGTAGGTTAGTCTTCCGCAGAACTCATCTATTTTATTGTCCAAAGATTGCATGTTTGCTAGCAGAATGGAGGGAAGTGAGGGTTTATTTGATCGCCTACAAATTCTCAGAAGGCAGCCCGACCTTTGGCCCCTCTTTCTCCGTGTCCTCTTCACGCAGATCACGGGGATCGGGGCCTGTTCCCGAGGAAACAGCGTGTCCTTCGCGTCGGGCTCGTCAGAGTCGTGAAAGGAAAAAGAGGATTCTGCTAGTCCGTGGTGAGTAATCGCAGTCCTGATGTCTAGAAGTTATTTTTCTGGTCATAAGAGACGGTAGAGGCAACATTATTAACATTACATTAAGTTATGGTCTCGGTAATCCCCTTGCCTGACCCGGTAAAACTACCTGACTCACTCTAAGCCCTGTGCGGTTCAGACAATCACTTTCCATGATTCCCTGTCCTTGCCTAAGCCCCACCAGGATTGTACCTCCATCCAAGAATCCTTTTCCCCGCATCAAATCAAAGTGTATTTGTCACGTGCGCTGAATACAACAGGTATTTTACCTTACAGTGAAATGCTTACTTACAGGCTCTAACCAATAGTGCAAAGTAGGTATTAGATGAACAATAGGTAAGTAAAGAAATAAAACAACAGTAAAAAGACTGGTTAGTGTAGTGATGTGAGCCATGGCGAATCCCAAGAAGTTTCAGAACTTGCTCCCCTCCTTCACTCGCATTTCAAGAACGCCTGCTGCCAGTCCAGGGATAGTACAGGGATAATACCTAGTAATTTATTACAAAGTCTCTCAAACGGGGTGTCAAAAGATATACACAGACACCTGGCTGGAGGAACCTGAAATTGAGTAGTTAAAGGCAAGTTCAGAGAGGCATTGTGTATTTCCTTTTCACAGGTTTGGCAGCAAGATAACATAAGATAATTTTGGATTTAGACAACATTTTGTATCGAGGCCATTATTAATATCAACAGCCCACATAGCCTATGGCTCGTAGGTCTACTTGTCTCCTGAGAGAGGGCCATCTGGTGTTGGGGAAATGGCTGTCTGGAGGCTGTGTTTTTGAGGGGAGCGGGACGCAAGGTGAGTGTGGTGAACAACTCAGCAGTCCCCATCCTCATCACACCTCATGTCCCTCACTGTGTGCATACGAGCATACGAGTCTTTCATCTTTCTCTTTTCTGGTGAGGAACCACACTCTTAGAAATAAAAGGTACTAAGTAGAACCATACAGGGTTCTTCAGTTTGTACCCATAGGGGACCTCTTTTTGGTGCTGGGTAGAACCCTTTGCACAGGGTTCTATCTAGAACCGTCTATGCAGGGTTCTTCAAATAACCCCCTGTATATGGTTCTACCTAGAACCCTCTATGTAGGGTTCTACCAAAAAACCTTTAATCTTTAAGGGTTCTTCCTAGAACCTTTTTTTCCCTAAGAATTCAGCTATCACTTCACCTTTAAGGGTTCTTCCTAGAACCTTTTTTCCCCACTTCACCTAAGAATTCAGCTATCACTTCATCTTTAAGGGTTCTTCCTAGAACCTTTTTTTCCCTAAGAATTCAGCTATCACTTCACCTTTAAGGGCACTGTTCTAGTTCAGCTATCACTTCACCTTTAAGGGCACTGTTCTAGTTCAGCTATCACTTCACCTTTAAGGGCACTGTTCTAGTTCAGCTATCACTTCACCTTTAAGGGCACTGTTCTAGTTCAGCTATCACTTCACCGTTAAGGGCACTGTTCTATAGCACAGCCAGAAAATTCATAGATGTTATGTCTCCACTTATAACCCATTTGATGTCTTTATCTACAATACAGCCAAGCTATTGTTCTGCTTCGTTATCCAATAGTATGCAATACTCGCTAGAGTAGTAGAGTGATTTGACATGAAGCAGTTGCTGTGGCCCTCATATGGAAAAGGTACAGTGTTATAATGCTGAAATCATTCCTCACAGAATACACACACACACACACACACACACACACACACACACACTAACGGTTTTGACTTGAGGTTATTATTTATAGGGGTGCCAGGTAGGTTGTGCCTACCAGAGAAAACATTGGTTTCTCCTTTTAGTTTGGGTGGGAATGAGTCCCATCTGGTCCGTCAAGTCTACACCAATACAAAGGACTTATGTAAAAGTCAGGATGGAAATAAACTTTTCATAAACCCTTAAAACATTGGAAATAACTTCAAAAACAACTATATTCTTTTGCGTGGGTTGTATTAGCAACAACAATGATTACACACATATAATAATATCACAATGAGTTCTGGTTCCTCCAGAAATGTCCTGTACCTCGGGCCTAAAAAGAGTCCAGCCCGGTAAAGGAGTTCAGTGAACTCAAGTGACTTTTGTCACGCAATGTTTGTCCGTTCATTCCGTGTAGCGTAAACCCAGTATTAAACATACAATCAATATAACAATTATTTTCCCACAGAACTTTAAAGCGTATCAACTCTTACTAAGTCCTCAACTACAACTAACTACATAAATCACAGTATACATCACATCAAAACAAATGAAATACCGTATACAAAAAGGTGGTAGTCAGTCGGTCAGTCAGACAATCCAATCCGCCAATAGACCTCCAGCAGAGAAAGGCCACGAAGAACGGAGAGGTGTAGTCCACGGACGCAAAGAGTGGATCCGATCCTGGGTAAACTCTATTAGGCAACAAAACAAACGGAAAAACAAAGAGAAGCTTCGGAACTGAGGGTTGAACACGTCTCCATCACAACCCCACTTTTGCGCAGCTGATGCTGGCTATTTAATTGGGAATTAAAGGGAAAGCGCCCTATTGGAAGGAGCTGCACTGAGACGGTTCAGAATAATTCAGGGCCGTCACAACACACACACACAGACACACACACACAGACACACACACACACACACACACACATACACACACACACAGACACACACACACAGACACACACAGACACATGGCTAACTACGTGTCTGTATCTCCTCCTTGTGGACATTGATGACACTCCACTGTCCTGTGAAATGGGAGCACCTGGTATATGGCACGTACTGTACACTATCTCCATGACAGCCTGCAGTGCTGAGCATCCCCACCTTGTGGCAGAGCACTGAAATGGTTCAGTCCATAGGTTAAAGCATCCTGGTCCTGGGGGACCCGAATGGGTGCACATTTTAGTTTTTGCCCTAGCACTACACACGTGATTCAAATCAGCAAAGCCTTTTGATGAGTTGATGATTTGAATCAACTGTGTAGTGCTAGGGCAAAAACTAAAATGTGCACCCCTTCGGGTCCCCCAGGACCAGGGTTGAGAACCAGTGGGTTAGAGAGACCGGGTAGTGTAGTGATTAAATGGTTCAGTCCGTAGGTTAGAGAGACTGGGTCTGAGTAGTAATTAAATGGTTCAGTCCGCAGGTTAGAGAGACTGGTTAGTGTAGTGATTAAATGGTTCAGTCCGTAGGTTAGAGAGACTGGGTCTGAGTAGTGATTAAATGGTTCAGTCCGTAGGTTAGAGAGACTGGGTCTGAGTAGTGATTAAATGGTTCAGTCCGTAGGTTAGAGAGACTGGGTAGTGTAGTGATTAAATGGTTCAGTCCGTAGGTTAGAGAGACTGGGTCTGAGTAGTGATTAAATGGTTCAGTCCGTAGGTTAGAGAGACTGGGTCTGAGTAGTGATTAAATGGTTCAGTCCGTAGGTTAGAGAGACTGGGTCTGAGTAGTGATTAAATGGTTCAGTCCGTAGGTTAGAGAGACTGGGTCTGAGTAGTGATTAAATGGTTCAGTCCGTAGGTTAGAGAGACTGGGTAGTGTAGTGATTAAATGGTTCAGTCCGTAGGTTAGAGAGACTGGGTCTGAGTAGTGATTAAATGGTTCAGTCCGTAGGTTAGAAGACTGGGTCTGAGTAGTGATTAAATGGTTCAGTCCGTAGGTTAGAGAGACTGGGTAGTGTAGTGATTAAATGGTTCAGTCCGTAGGTTAGAGAGACTGGGTCTGAGTAGTGATTAAATGGTTCAGTCCGTAGGTTAGAGAGACTGGGTCTGAGTAGTGATTAAATGGTTCAGTCCGTAGGTTAGAGAGACTGGGTAGTGTAAATGGATTTTCACTGATTTAACAAGTCATGGTTAAACAATCCGCCAAACTTTAATACAAAAATATGGTCATAAGAAATGATTATAAAAGTAGAGCACAAGAATAGTCATGTTCTTATACAAACCACTGTTCGCTGTATTGTGATATATGTTTTAAAGGCAAGTCAAATCCATGGTTTTGTTTTTTTAGAGGCAGTTGCATGATGACCAATGTGCAAAGCCTAATCGTGTTATAATCACATTATAATATTCATAAGGGAAAATCCCTCCACATCTGTCACATAGCAAATCCTATTGCCTCTAATGACAATGAAATATGACATTCCCTTGGAGGTCAATAGTGATCAGGTCTCCATGTGAAATTGTGTGACTGCCTTTTGTAAGGATACCTTTCTTTCTTTCTGTGTGGAGCTCCCTATTGGTCCATGCAATATTCTGAGGTTTCCCCATTGGTCCATATGATGTTCCAAGTTCCCCATTGGTCCATACGATATTCCAAGTTCCCCATTGGTTCATATGATATTCAGAGTTCCCCATTGGTTCACATGATATTCAGAGCTCCCCATTGGTTCATATGATATTCAGAGTTCCCCATTGGTCCATGTGATATTCAGGGTTGGTCCATACGATGTTCCAAGTTCCCCATTGGACCATATATGATATTCAAAGTACCTCATTGGTCCATACGATATTCAGATACCTGATTTATGTGGTCCATGTGTAACCAGGCCAGTGCAACACAGCTCTGCGGCATTGTAGTAGTGTTTCAGTAGTGTTTAAATGGCAAGAGTCCCCTATCCTCCCTGGGTCCAGCTGTGTATCCCCAGCCAGACCCATACTGTACATATAGCTGTCTCCAGCCAGACCCATACTGTACATATAGCTGTCTCCAGCCAGACCCATACTGTACATATAGCTGTCTCCAGCCAGACCCATACTGTACATATAGCTGTCTCCAGCCAGACCCATACTGTACATATAGCTGTGTATCTCCTGCCAGACCCATACTGTACATATAGCTGTGTACCTCTGGCCAGACCCATACTGTACATATAGCTGTGTATCTCTGGCCAGACCCATACTGTAGATATAGCTGTGTACCTCTGGCCAGACCCATACTGTACATATAGTTGTGTATCTCTGGCCAGAGCTCTACTGTACATATAGCTGTGTACCTCTGGCCAGACCCATACTGTACATATAGCTGTGTACCTCTGGCCAGACCCATACTGTACATATAGCTGTGTACCTCTGGCCAGACCCATACTGTACATATAGTTGTGTATCTCTGGCCAGACCCATACTGTACATATAGCTGTGTATCTCTGGCCAGACCCATACTGTACATATAGTTGTGTATCTCTGGCCAGAGCTCTACTGTACATATAGCTGTGTATCTCTGGCCAGACCCATACTGTACATATAGTTGTGTATCTCTGGCCAGACCCATACTGTACATATAGTTGTGTATCTCTGGCCAGACCCATACTGTACATATAGCTGTCTCCAGCCAGACCCATACTGTACATATAGTTGTGTATCTCTGGCCAGACCCATACTGTACATATAGCTGTGTATCCCTGGCCAGACCCATACTGTACATATAGC
>NC_056429.1:7764446-7816946 GCF_018296145.1 Oncorhynchus tshawytscha | reverse complement strand
GTCATGATGCTGTCCAGAGCTTTCTGCAGTCGATCGTAGCTCTTCTTCTGTGACAGAAGAAAACACGTTATACAGGTTAGTTTCAGTAAAAAGGAAGACCTGTAAGAGATACTTTTAATGGTCAGACATTCGGTGCGCACAGTAAAGTCTGCTTCATCAGCCAGGTCTCACACCACTGTAACGTCTGATTTATCAGCCAGGTCTCACACCACTGTAACGTCTGATTCATCAGCCAGGTCTCACACCACTGTAACGTCTGATTTATCAGCCAGGTCTCACACCACTGTAACGTCTGATTTATCAGCCAGGTCTCACACCACTGTAAAGTCTGCTTCATCAGCCAGGTCTCACACCACTGACTGAAGTCTGATTTATCAGCCAGGTCTGCAGTGAGATGATGAGGTCATGTGGCCTGAACAGTGTGCTAGTCCACCTTGGGACTGAAGGCCAGAGACTTGGGGTTGTATGGGTCGACCTCAGTACCTTGGGACTGAAGGCCAGAGACTTGGGGTTGAATGGGTCGACCTCAGTACCTTGGGACTGAAGGCCAGAGACTTGGGGTTGAATGGGTCGACCACAGTACCTTGGGACTGAAGGCGAGAGACTTGGGGTTGTATGGGTCGACCACAGAGGGGTATGGCTCGAAGATTATGCTCTTCCGGGAGGACTCCAGAGCTGCCCGGCACATGGCTACCAACAAGTCCACTACCTGGAGGTCAAAACCCAGTACGGTAGTTATAATCACTGATGTGTGTGTGTGTGTGTGTGTGTGTGTGTGTGTGTGTGTGTGTGTGTGTGTGTATTTGTCTTACCTCTGCTCCATTCGACACCTCCTCTGCAGCTCCTGCCATCACTCCCAAGGTGTAGAAAGAAAACACGCACAGTTCCCTGCTACACACTGCAGACTGTAAACACACACAGTTCCCTGCTACACACTGCAGACTGTAAACACACACAGTTCCCTGCTACACACTGCAGACTGTAAACACACACAGTTCCCTGCTACACACTGCAGACTGTAAACACACACAGTTCCCTGCTACACACTGCAGACTGTAAACACACACAGTTCCCTGCTACACACTGCAGACTGTAAACACACACAGCTCCCTGCTACACACTGCAGACTGTAAACACACACAGTTCCCTGCTACACACTGCAGACTGTAAACACACACAGTTCCCTGCTACACACTGCAGACTGTAAACACACACAGTTCCCTGCTACACACTGCAGACTGTAAACACACACAGTTCCCTGCTACACACTGCAGACTGTAAACACACACAGTTCCCTGCTACACACTGCAGACTGTAAACACACACAGTTCCCTGCTACACACTGCAGACTGTAAACACACACAGCTCCCTGCTACACACTGCAGACTGTAAACACACACAGTTCCCTGCTACACACTGCAGACTGTAAACACACACAGTTCCCTGCTACACACTGCAGACTGTAAACACACACAGTTCCCTGCTACACACTGCAGACTGTAAACACACACAGTTCACTGCTACACACTGCAGACTAAACACACACAGTTCCCTGCTACACACTGCAGACTGTAAACACACACAGTTCCCTGCTACACACTGCAGACTGTAAACACACACAGTTCCCTGCTACACACTGCAGACTGTAAACACACACAGTTCCCTGCTACACACTGCAGACTGTAAACACACACAGTTCCCTGCTACACACTGCAGACTGTAAACACACACAGTTCCCTGCTACACACTGCAGACTGTAAACACACACAGCTCCCTGCTACACACTGCAGACTGTAAACACACACAGTTCCCTGCTACACACTGCAGACTGTAAACACACACAGTTCCCTGCTACACACTGCAGACTGTAAACACACACAGTTCCCTGCTACACACTGCAGACAGTAAACACACACAGTTCCCTGCTACACACTGCAGACTGTAAACACACACAGTTCCCTGCTACACACTGCAGACTGTAAACACACACAGTTCCCTGCTACACACTGCAGACTGTAAACACACACAGCTCCCTGCTACACACTGCAGACTGTAAACACACACAGCTCCCTGCTACACACTGCAGACTGTAAACACACACAGTTCCCTGCTACACACTGCAGACTGTAAACACACACAGTTCCCTGCTACACACTGCAGACTGTAAACACACACAGTTCCCTGCTACACACTGCAGACAGTAAACACACACAGTTAAAATCCAACTATTATAGTAACTACTATATTTCTGTAGTAAGGCCATCCAGTTAACAGAATATTTGAATTCACTTTACTTATATACTGCATGTATAATTCCTTGTTATGTGGTTGTAGTAAGCATGTATTGTCCCCCAATAATGTCTCAGAATTATCCGGACTAAATAACAGACGTTTTAAGAGAGCATACCTTCAACATAGAGGCGTATTGAAAGATGTGTCGTTCGTCACAGACCACACAGTATTCATTCAGAGTGGGGATTCTCTGTTCTGCGTATTTCATTACCTACAACCCACACAGAAAGGAATCAGTCAATGTTATGACGTATTACTATAGCAGATGAGAAAATGATAATATCCCCAGTTACTGTGGTTAGATTTCTGCCTCAGTAAACACATCTGAAAAATAGCCTTGCCTCAAGCTGTTCAAGGGTTTGTTTTGCCATCTGGCAACATGAGATTAACCTGGATACTGTATGAAACATGAGATTAACCTGGATACTGTATAAAACCTGAGATTAACCTGAATACTGTATAAAACCTGAGATTAACCTGGATACTGTATAAAACCTGAGATTAGCCTGGATGCTGTATAAAACATGAGATTAACCTGGATACTGTATAAAACCTGAAATTAACCTGAATACTGTATAAAACCTGAGATTAACCTGAATACTGTGTGAAACCTGAGATTAACCTGAATACTGTGTGAAACCTGAGATTAACCTGAAAACTGTATAAAACCTGAGATTAACCTGAAAACTGTATAAAACTAACCTGGATACTGTATAAATGCTCTCAACAAAGTTTCAACAAGAGCCTATTACATCATTCACTCACTCATTCACTAAATTTGCTGACGGTTCAGGAAGAATTGCATATTATGCAGGTAGAGCAAAAGTATTGGTCCTTACCTGTACTAAGAACCCATGTTGCAGGGTGGGGGCTGACTTGCACTGAATAAAGGCTTGGGATGAGAACAGCAGCTCAATCAGCTGTTTAGTTGTGATGTGAGCCGGGGACTTGACAGCAGACACCGCCACCCTCTGAGGAGAGAAGACAGGATGTGATGTCACATGGGATGAATAGAAACCAAAACATGATGAAAATAATGTGGACACTGAAGATGGCTGATTTGAATGAGCAAATACACAAACAAGTTACAACAATTTCAAGCATTTTAGTAACCATATATGGCATTAGCTCGGTTCTGTATTTATTTGTGTTTTGTTGCCACAGCAATCATAGGAGTACAGAAACCAGGCTAACATGGCATTAATGAGACCTGCACTCAGAAAAAAAGATGCTATCTAGAACCTAAAAAGGTTCTTCAGCTGTCCCAATAGGAGAACCCATAGAAGAACCCTTTTTGGTTCCAGAACGCTTTTAGTTTCAGGTAGATCCCTTTTGGGTTCCATGTAGAACCCTTTCCACAGAGGGTTCTACATGGAACTTAAAAGGGTTCCACATGGACCCCAAAAAGGTCCTACCTAACTGATGATGAGGTCCTGGCCATACTAGGTAGGTAGTTGAGGATAGCTGATGATAGGTCCTGGCCATACTAGGTAGGTAGTTGAGGATAGCTTATGATAGGTCCTGGCCATACTAGGTAGGTAGTTGAGGATAGCTTATGATAGGTCCTGGCCATACTAGGTAGGTAGTTGAGGATAGCTGATGATAGGTCCTGGTCATACCTTGCCATTAGTTGTGTATGTGAGGAGTTCTCCTCTGGTGTTCTTGATGGTGTAAGCCATTGTCCGATTCATAAGGCGATTCACTTTCAGCTCCGGTCCAATCATCTTCACCTTCAGAACATGCTCCTGGCCACTGGACCTGGGTCACACAGGGAAGGGAGCAGAGAATGCGATGACACTGAGAATGAAAGATCCATGAAACTACAAGCCTTTGGAGAAACAACCCTTAGACCTAACATTAACCACTCTTGTATATCTGAAGATTTGATTGGTTTGTGAAATTTGGTAATTCCTTCACCTTGCCTTCTAATAGGTTGGGTGGAATTGATGCCATATTGCTTAAACCTATTCAGAATACACCACTAGGCTAATGATACAGAAGTGCACTGAGGCTGAGTGTAGACTGCAGCTGTGTACTTGGACATGGGTGACAGGATGCTGAGTCCAGCCCTGAACCTCTTGATGGTTCCTCCAGGTTTGAACCAAGTGTGTCTGGTCTTCTGTTGGGCAGTGAGGGTTTCATTACTCAGGTACTTCCACTGCTGGGACACAAAGCTAGAGATGACCCTGAGAGAGAGAGAGGAGAAGGAGGAGGAGGAGGAGGAAGAAGGAGAGAGAGAGAGAGATAGAGATGTCATCACTCACGTCCATTGCTTTGCTTTTTGTTCTGTCCACTCCATTGCCTCCAAAGATGTATCTTTTCACATTCTTAGTAGTTTTAATATTAAAACCTATGTAGCAGAGTGTGATTTGAAATCACACTCCGGTGATGGGGGTAATATCTGTCCTTCCAGACAGATATTATAGCATGTATAATGGGGGAGGGGGGAGCGTAGCCCTGCCTAAATGTACCAACAATAGTCCTTCCAGACAGATATTATAGCATGTATAATGGGGGAGGGGGGAGCCCTGCCTAAATGTACCAACAATAGTCCTTCCAGACAGATATTATAGCATGTATAATGGGGGAGCCCTGCCTAAATGTACCAACAATAGTCCTTCCAGACAGATATTATAGCATGTATAATGGGGGAGGGGGAGTAGCTCTGCCTAAATGTACCAACAATAGTCCTTCCAGACAGATATTATAGCATGTATAATGGGGGAGGGGGGTAGCCCTGCCTAAATGTTCCAACAATAGTCCTTCCAGACAGATATTATAGCATGTATAATAGGGAGGGGGAGGGGGGGAGCCCTGCCTAAATGTATAAATGTACCAACAATAGTCCTTCCAGACAGATATTATAGCATGTATAATAGCGTAGTTATAATGCTTTCCAGTGAATGGTTTGAGCAGAAAATTACACTTCTACTGTGTTGGTGAGATATAGACTAAGCTAAACAAGGCTAATCTAAACTAGACTGGACTAATCTAGACTAGACTGGACTAATCTAAACTAGACTAATCTAGTCTAGACTAGACTAGACTAATCTAGACGAAACTAAACTAGACTAGACTAATCTAAACTAGACTAGACTAATCTAGTCTAGACTAAACTAGACTATTCTAAACTAGACTAGACTAATCTAGACTAGACTAATCTAGTCTAGACTAGACTAATCTAGACTAGACTAAACTAAACTAGACTAGACTAGACTAATCTAGACTAGACTAAACTAAACTAGACTAATCTCAACAAGACTAGACTAATCTAAACTAGACTAGACTACTCTAGACTAGACTAATCTAAACTAGACTAATCTAGTCTAGACTAAATTAGACTAGACTAATCTAATCTAGACTAGACTAAAACTAAACTAGACTAGACTAATCTAGTCTAGAATAGACTAATGTAGACTAGACTAAACTAAACTAGACAAGACTAGACTAATCTAAACTAGACTAATAAGAAACTAGACTAACCTAATTTTTTTTATTTTACTAGGCAAGTCAGTTAAGAACAAATTCTTATTTTCAATGACGGCCTAGGAACAGTGGGTTAACTGCCTGTTCAGGGGCAGAACGACAGATTTTGTACCTTGTCAGCTCGGGGATTTTGAACTTGCAACCTTTCGGTTACCAGTCCAATGCTCTAACCACTAGGCTACCCTGCCGCCCCAAAACATGACTAGACTTATCTAAACTAGACTAATCTAGACTAGACTAATCTAGACTAGACTAGATTAGACTAGACTAAACTAGACTAGACTAGAATAGAACTCTAGGTCTATAGTCAGAGGGGGAGTCTTATGATGCTCACTTCTGCAGCTGTAGTCCCAGGCTGAATCCTTCTCTGTTAGAAGGTTGGAACACCTCCACAGAGGGTGCTGGTCCATTCAGGTATTGGGACAGTGAGAAGCGCAGCCGGACAATAATAGGCTCTGTTGGGACGATCTTCCAGGCCCTGGCTACTTCATCCTGGAGACAAGACGGGAGACTGTGTCAGAAACATGGGAAGATCCCCAGAGACATCCTAGACAACATGAGAAGATCCCCAGAGACATCAACATGAGAAGATCCCCAGGGACATCAACATGAGAAGATCCCCAGGGACATCAACATGAGAAGATCCCCAGAGACATCAACATGAGAAGATCCCCAGGGACATCCTGAGAAGATCCCCAACATCAACATGAGAAGATCCCCAGGGACATCAACATGAGAAGATCCCCATGAGAAGATCCCCAGGGACATCAACATGAGAAGATCCCCAGAGACATCAACATGAGAAGATCCCCAGGGACATCAACATGAGAAGATCCCCAGAGACATCAACATGAGATCCCCAGGACATCAACATGAGACATGAGAAGATCCCCAGGACATCAACATGAGAAGATCCCCAGAGACATCAACATGAGAAGATCCCCAGAGACATCAACATGAGAAGATCCCCAGGGACATCAACATGAGAAGATCCCCAGGGACATCAACATGAGAAGATCCCCAGGGACATCGACATGGGAAGATCTTCAGGGACATCCTAGACAACATGAGAAGATCCCCAGGGACATCCTAGACAACATGGGAAGATCCCCAGGGACATCCTAGACAACATGAGAAGATCCCCAGAGACATCAACATGAGAAGATCCCCAGGGACATCAACAAGGGAAAATCCCCAGGGACATCAACAAGGGAAAATCCCCAGGGACATCAACAAGGGAAAATCCCCAGGGACATCAACAAGGGAAAATCCCCAGGGACATCAACATGGGAAAATCCCCAGGGACATCAATATATAGAACTTAAAATATATACTTGTATGTGATGCATATCATGATCATGGTGAGTAGTGTAGTCGACTCACATCCAGGAAGCTGACATTGATTAGCATGTCAACGTCCACATCGTCAATGGACCCATGCTCTCTGGAGAGGAGGAAGAAGAAGACAGGAAGAAGGTCATGAGTCATTTACACTCTAGTCGTTTACACTCTGGTCATTTAGCAGACGTTCTTATCCAGACATCTGTGTATTTTCGTACTCTTTCGTACTTTTCCATACGTGTGAAACGATAACAAGCATTTCATTGAGAGCAGATTACTTCATTGTACCCCCCCCCGTTAACTCAAACCACATCCTACTATCTCTGTCAGTAAGTGAAGCAATGCCAAGGTTTCTATGTAACTTGTCGTACCTGACGGAGACAGCCGTGTCAGCGTAGATGGCTTTCACCGAATCTATGTCCATGTCCAGCTGAGGATGCCTGTAGAGGTCAGTAGCACAGCCCTCCTACAGAGAGAGACAACAACACATGTACCTTAGAGACAAACCCTGTTAGTTAACTACCTTAAACAGTACTAGACAGAATAGCTTCAAAAAGAACACAGAGAGAGAGAGAAAGAGAGAGAGAGAGAGAAAGAGAGAGAGAGAGAAAAGAACCAGTTAACACCACAGCGTTGACACACAACCACACACAACATATTCACCTAACAAACAAAACCAGATGGCCATGACAGAGAGTAAAATAGAATATTACACTGAACACCATACCTTCAAATACAACAGGAAGTACAACAGGGAGTACAACAGAGAGTACAACATGGAGTACAACAGAGAATACAACAGGGAGTACACCAGGGAGTACAACATACAACAGGAAGTACAACAGAGAGTACAACAGGAAGTACAACAGAGAATACAACAGGAAGTACAACAGAGAATACAACAGGGAGTACACCAGGGAGTACAACATACAACAGAGAGTACAACAGAGAGTACAACAGGAAGTACAACAGAGAATACAACATATAGTACAACAGAGAATACAACAGGGAGTACAACAGGGAGTACAACAGGAAGTACAACAGAGAATACAACAGGAAGTACAACAGAGAGTACAACATGAAGTACAACAGAGAATACAACAGGAAGTACAACAGAGAATACAACAGGGAGTACAACAGAGAATACAACAGGAAGTACAACAGAGAATAGAACAGGAAGTACAACAGAGAATACAACAGGAAGTACAACAGAGAATATAACAGGGAGTACAACAGAGAATACAACAGGAAGTACAACAGAGAATAGAACAGGAAGTACAACAGAGAATACAACAGGAAGTACAACAGAGAATACAACAGGGAGTACAACAGAGAATACAACAGGAAGTACAACAGAGAATACAACAGGAAGTACAACAGAGAATACAACAGGAAGTACAACAGAGAGTACAACATGAAGTACAACAGAGAATACAACAGGAAGTACAACAGAGATTACAACAGGAAGTGCAACATACAACAGAGAGTACAACAGGAAGTACAACAGAGAATACAACAGGAAGTACAACAGAGAATACAACAGGGAGTACAACATACAACAGAGAGTACAACAGGAAGTACAACAGAGAATACAACAGGAAGTACAACAGAGAATACAACAGGAAGTACAACAGAGAATACAACAGGAAGTACAACAGAGAATACAACAGAGAGTACAACAGGAAGTACAACAGAGAATACAACAGGAAGTACAACAGAGAATACAACAGGAAGTACAACAGAGAATATAACAGAGAGTACAACAGGAAGTACAACAGAGAATACAACAGGAAGTACAACAGAGAATACAACAGGAAGTACAACAGAGAATACAACAGGGAGTACACAAAATGCCACTAATGCGTTACAGTCCATTGGAAGTTCTGATCAGATGTTTCACGGGGTCAGTGCCTCCTAACAAACCTACAAAACAACGAAGCAGGCTACTTGTGTTTCCTCCACTAACGCTGATTTTGTACGTATGTCGAAGATTTAGCTTGTAAGGATTCTGATATGTGGTTATTTTTGCTACTTTAGCTGAATGGACTGATCGTGAGACGCCTGCTAAATTACTTAAAATATGCATGTACTCTGAGGAGAGCTCAGGGGCTGTACTGTAGGATCAGCTGGCTAACAGAGTCAAGGGGCTGTACTGTAGGATCAGCTGGCTAACAGAGTCAAGGGGCTGTACTGTAGGATCAGCTGGCTAACAGAGTCAAGGGGCTGTACTGTAGGATCAGCTGGCTAACAGAGTCAAGGGGCTGTACTGTAGGATCAGCTGGCTAACAGAGTCAAGGGGCTGTACTGTAGGATCAGCTGGCTAACAGAGCCAAGGGGCTGTACTATAGGATCAGCTGGCTAACAGAGCCAAGGGGCTGTACTGTAGGATCAGCTGGCTAACAGAGTCAAGGGGCTGTACTGTAGGATCAGCTGGCTAATGGAGCCAAGGGGCTGTACTGTAGGATCAGCTGGCAGAGTCAAGGGGCTGTACTGTAGGATCAGCTGGCTAACAGAGTCAAGGGGCTGTACTGTAGGATCAGCTGGCTGGCAGAGTCAAGGGGCTGTACTGTAGGATCAGCTGGCTAACAGAGTCAAGGGGCTATACTGTAGGATCAGCTGGTTAATGGAGTCAAGGAGCTGTACTGTAGGATCAGCTGGCTAACAGAGTCAAGGGGCTGTACTGTAGGATCAGCTGGCTAACAGAGTCAAGGGGCTGTACTGTAGGATCAGCTGGCTAATGGAGTCAAGGGGCTGTACTGTAGGATCAGCTGGCTAACAGAGTCAAGGGGCTGTACTGTAGGATCAGCTGGTTAATGGAGTCAAGGAGCTGTACTGTAGGATCAGCTGGCTAACAGAATCAAGGGGCTATATGTTAGCCTTGCTCTCCGTGAATCATTCCTAATCTCCACACAGTGAGAGTCACAACACATAGATATAATCATTCCTAATCTCCACACAGTGAGAGTCACAACACATAGATATAATCATTCATAATCTCTACACAGTGAGAGTCACAACACATAGATATAATCATTCCCAATCTCCACACACTGAGAGTCACAACACATAGATAGAATCATTCAGAGCCAAAGACATACAAGCAAAGTTGCTTTGGGTCTCTGCTACATACTGTATAGCCCAATGGGGCTTGTGTTAGGACTTGTTTTGAAAGAGGACCTCTGTTGTATACAAACCAGAATACAGTGCTGTGAAAAGGGATTTGCCTCCTTTCTAATCTTCTCTACTTTACATATTTCTGATACTGAATGTTATCAGATCTTCAACCAAAACCTAATATTATATAAAGGAAGCCAGAGTGAACAAATAACACAACAATTACATACTTATTTCATTCATTTCATGAAGCTATACAACACCCAATTCTCCCTGTGTGAAAAAAGTAATTGCCCCTTTACACTCAATAACTGGCTGTGTCATCTTTACACTCATTCTTTACACTACCACCCCCATGCTTGACCATTGGTATGAGGCGGCAGGTGCCATTAGGGTCAGCAGGTAGCCTAGTGATTAGAACGTTGGACTAGTAACCGGAAGGTTGCAAGATCGAATCCCCGAGCTGACTAGGTCAAAATTTGTCATTCTCCCCCTGAACAAGGCAGTTAACCCACTGTTCCTAGGTCGTCATTGAAAATAAGAGTTTGTTCTTAACTGACTTGCCTAGTTCAATAAAGGTTCAATGAAAAAATATATACAAAATGAGGATCTTACTGTGGAATGCAGTGCTTGGTTTTCACCAGGCATAATGGGACCCATGTCGTCCATTACGTTATACTTTTGACTCATCTGTCCATAGAACATTCTTCCAAGAGTCTTGATGATCATCCAGGTGCTTTTTGAAAAACACGAGTCTTTAAGGATGAGACGGGTCCCATTATGTCTGGCGAAAAGCAGTCATTGCAGCTAAAGGTGGCACAACCAGTTACTGAGCGTAAGGGGGCATTATAATGTTCTCACACAGGGGAATTGGGTGTTGCATAACTTTGTTAATTACATTTTTTTTTTAACTAAGTATACATGTTTTGGAGTTATTTGTGAACTCAGGTTCCCTTTATCTGATATTAGGTTTTTGGTTGAACATCTGACAACATTTAGTATCAGAAATATACAAAAATAGAGAAAATCAGAAAGGGGACAAATACATTTTCACGGCTCTACATCAACCCATATAGCTCCATTGAGAGCTACGGTACATCAACCCATATAGCTCCATTGAGAGCTATGGTACATCAACCCATATAGCTCCATTGAGAGCTATGGTACATCAACCCATATAGCTCCATTGAGAGCTACGGTACATCAACCCATATAGCTCCATTGAGAGCTACGGTACATCAACCCATATAGCTCCATTGAGAGCTACGGTACATCAACCCATATAGCTCCATTGAGAGCTACTGTACATCAACCCATATAGCTCCATTGAGAGCTATGGTACATCAACCCATATAGCTCCATTGAGAGCTACGGTACATCAACCCATATAGCTCCATTGAGAGCTACGGTACATCAACCCATATAGCTCCATTGAGAGCTACTGTACATCAACCCATATAGCTCCATTGAGAGCTACTGTACATCAACCTATATAGCACCATTGAGAGCTACGGTACATCAACCTATATAGCACCATTGAGAGCTACGGTACATCAACCCATATAGCTCCATTGAGAGCTACAGTACATCAACCCATATAGCACCATTGAGAGCTACGGTACATCAACCCATATTGCACCATTGTGAGCTACTGTACATCAACCCATATAGCTCCATTGAGAGCTACAGTACATCAACCCATATAGCACCATTGTGAGCTACTGTACATCAACCCATATTGCACCATTGTGAGCTACTGTACATCAACCCATATAGCACCATTGAGAGCTACGGTACATCAACCCATATAGCACCATTGTGAGCTTCTGTACATCAACCCATATAGCACCATTGAGAGCTACTGTACATCAACCCATATAGCTCCATTGAGAGCTACGGTACATCAACCCATATAGCTCCATTGTGAGCTACTGTACATCAACCCATATAGCACCATTGAGAGCTACGGTACATCAACCCATATAGCACCATTGAGAGCTACGGTACATCAACCCATATAGCTCCATTGAGAGCTACTGTACATCAACCTATATAGCACCATTGAGAGCTACGGTACATCAACCCATATAGCTCCATTGAGAGTTACGGTACATCAACCCATATAGCTCCATTGAGAGCTACGGTACATCAATCCATATAGCACCCTTGAGAGCTACGGTACATCAACCCATATAGCACCATTGAGAGCTACGGTACATCAACCCATATAGCTCCATTGTGAGCTACTGTATGAACATTATTACATGGATTTCGCATAAGAACTCCTCCAACTCCTCGGTCCAACTCTCCACTTCATCCGATTGGTTGTCCGTCCAGTCACACTCTTCTGATTGATTGTCAGTACAGTGGCACTCATCGGATTGGTTGTTGGTCCAGCGCTGACACTCAATGTCCTGCTGTCGGTCAAAAATGGAAGGACGCTTTGAGTCATATAGGTTAACTGTACTGTAGTCATATAGGTTAACTGTACTGTAGTCATACAGGTTAACTGTACTGTAGTCATACAGGTTAACTGTACTGTAGTCATACAGGTTAACTGTACTGTAGTCATATAGGTTAACTGTACTGTAGTCATACAGGTTAACTGTACTGTAGTCATACAGGTTAATACAGGTTAACTGTACTGTAGTCATACAGGTTAACTGTACTGTAGTCATACAGGTTAACTGTACTGTAGTCATACAGGTTAACTGTACTGTAGTCATACAGGTTAATACAGGTTATCTGTACTGTAGTTATACAGGTTAACTGTACTGTAGTCATACAGGTTAACTGTGCTGTAGTCATATAGGTTAACTGTACTGTAGTCATACAGGTTAACTGTACTGTAGTCATACAGGTTAACTGTACTGTAGTCATACAGGTTAATACAGGTTAACTGTACTGTAGTCATACAGGTTAACTGTACTGTAGTCATACAGGTTAACTGTACTGTAGTCATACAGGTTAACTGTACTGTAGTCATATAGGTTAACTGTACTTTAGTCATACAGGTTAACTGTACTGTAGATATACAGGTTAATACAGGTTAACTGTACTGTAGTCATACAGGTTAATACAGGTTAACTGTACTGTAGTCATACAGGTTAATACAGGTTAACTGTACTGTAGTTATACAGGTTAACTGTACTGTAGTTATACAGGTTAACTGTACTGTAGTCATACAGGTTAACTGTACTGTAGTCAGGTTAACTGTACAGGTTAACTGTTAATACAGGTTAACTGTACTGTAGTCATACAGGTTAACTGTACTGTAGTCATATAGGTTAACTGTACTGTAGTCATACAGGTTAACTGTACTGTAGTCATACAGGTTAACTGTACTGTAGTCATACAGGTTAACTGTACTGTAGTCATACAGGTTAACTGTTAATACAGGTTAACTGTACTGTAGTCATACAGGTTAATACAGGTTAACTGTACTGTAGTCATACAGGTTAATACAGGTTAACTGTACTGTAGTCATACAGGTTAACTGTACTGTAGTCATACAGGTTAACTGTACTGTAGTCATACAGGTTAATACAGGTTAACTGTACTGTAGTCATACAGGTTAATACAGGTTAACTGTACTGTAGTCATACAGGTTAACTGTAGTCATACAGGTTAACTGTACAGGTTAACTGTACTGTAGTCATACAGGTTAGTCATAGTCATATAGGTTAACTGTACTGTAGTCATACAGTTAACTGTACATACAGGTTAACTGTACTGTAGTCATACAGGTTAACTGTACTGTAGTCATACAGGTTAACTGTAACTGTAGTCATACAGGTTAACTGTACTGTAGTCATACAGGTTAACTGTACTGTAGTCATACAGGTTAACTGTACTGTAGTCATACAGGTTAATACAGGTTAACTGTACAGGTTAACTGTACTGTCATACAGGTTAACTGTACTGTAGTTATACAGGTTAATACAGGTTAACTGTACTGTAGTCATACAGGTTAATACAGGTTAACTGTACTGTAGTTATACAGGTTAACTGTACTGTAGTCATACAGGTTAACTGTACTGTAGTCATACAGGTTAATACAGGTTAACTGTACTGTAGTCATACAGGTTAACTGTACTGTAGTTATACAGGTTAACTGTACTGTAGTCATACAGATGGAAAGAGGGAGGAGGAACGAGAAAGTAACAGACAGAGGGAGGAGGCTGTACTTGACATATTTACACAATAGAAACATGGACTCGCCATCTGGTCAGTTCTTGGCTCCTCTTCAGCGACAGTCTTTACTCTCCAGTCCAGTAGTGATCGATGATGTAAAGCAGCAGGTTGTTGTGGTCGTCAACACATATGATCTTAAACACTTTACCTGTCCCCATGGTGATCGCATCTGCAACAATAAATGAGTGTACATTAGTACTTATATATACACTGAGTGTACATTAGTTCTCTCAGTACTTATATATACACTGTGTGTACATTAGTTCTCTCAGTACTTATATATACACTGAGTGTACATTAGTTCTCTCAGTACTTATATATACACTGAGTGTACATTAGTTCTCTCAGTACTTATATATACACTGAGTGTACATTAGTTCCCCTCAGTACTTATATATACACTGAGTGTACATTAGTTCCCTCAGTACTTATATATACACTGAGTGTACATTAGTCCCCTCAGTACTTATATATACACTGAGTGTACATTAGTTCTCTCAGTACTTATATATACACTGAGTGTACATTAGTTCCCTCAGTACTTATATATACACTGAGTGTACATTAGTCCCCTCAGTACTTATATATACATTGAGTGTAGTTCCCTCAGTACATTATACACTGTTCCCCCTCAGTACTTATATATACACTGAGTGTACATTAGTTCCCTCAGTACATTATATATACACTGAGTGTACATTAGTTCCCTCAGTACTTATATATACACTGAGTGTACATTAGTCCCCTCAGTACTTATATATACATTGAGTGTACAAAACATTAAGAACACCTGCTCTTTCCATGACATAGACTGACCAGGTGAATCCAGGTGAAAGCTATGATCCCTTATTGATGTCACTTGTTAAATCCACTTCAATCAGTGTAGATGAAGGAGGAGGAGACAGGTTAACTTTTTTACTGCAGTGAGCTAAATCAGGATCACACAGAGTGTTTCCTGGTAGTCTTTAACAAATCTATTTTGAAACAAAAGTAAACACCTCACACACACATGGATATGGGCTTAAAGAAGAGAAGACACCTGGACCAAGTCAGATATAGAGAAATGTATTACATCCCAATATTACACTTTATATACATCACAGAAGACTGAAATATAACAAAACTGTTTTCACATAGAAACACTGGATTTTCCATGCAAATTTTGAATATTAATTATGAAATTATGAAAAATATGAATAACATTCCACCCATGAGGCCACTAGGTCATTTGATTGCAAGAAAGAGCAGGAGAAGGATTTTTAAGCCTTGAGACATGGTATGCCATCCAGAGGGTGAATGGGCAAGACAAACTATTTAATTGCCATTGAACGGGACCCGGGCAGCTGATGAAACTGAGGAGTATTTCTGTATGTAATAAAGCCCTTTTGTGGGGAAAATCTCATTCTGATTGTGGGTGGGCCTTTGCCCTCCCAGGCCCAGCCCAGTCATGTGAAATCTATAGATTAGGGCATAATGAATTTGGACTGATTTTCCTTTTTGTTCAGTATACAATATTTTGTTTGTTTTTGAAAATAAATATATTTGATTGAGGTTTAGATGGTGCAAGGATTCTCTACACTTGCTTGTTTTGTTACTTACAGTATAGTGACATTTGGCATTGGAATTAGAATATTAGAATACTATTAGAATTAGAATATTAGAATACTATTACAATTAGAATATTAGAATACTATTAGAATTTTGGCAACCATGAATTTGCGGAGCGATTTCTGCATTTTCACGATTTCCCTCCGTGTACCCTAGGTGACTTCTAGGAAGATTTTAACCCACTAAACCTCCAAAAACATTTCTCCAAGTTTCACCATCATTGTAAAGCCCTAATTATTTTGTTTCTTAGACAAAGTTATTTGTCGGTACAAAACGACAGATTTGTACCTTGTCAGCTCGGGGATTTGAACTTGCAACCTTTCGATTACTAGTCCAATGCTCTAACCACTAGGCTACCCTGCCACCTCTACACTCCAACCACTCTACACTCTAACCACTAGGCCACCCTGCCACCTCTACACTCTAACCACTAGGCTACCCTGCCACCTCTACACTCTAACCACTAGGCTACCCTGCCGCCTCTACACTCTAACCACTAGGCTACCCTGCCACCTCCACACTCTAACCACTAGGCCACCCTGCCACCTCTACACTCTAACCACTAGGCTACCCTGTTGCCTCTACACTCTAACCACTAGGCTACCCTGCTGCCTCTACACTCTAACCACTAGGCTACCCTGCCGCCTCTACATTCTAACCACTAGGCTACCCTGCCACCTCTACACTCTAACCACTAGGCTACCCTGCCGCCTCTACACTCTAACCACTAGGCTACCCTGCTGCCTCTACACTCTAACCACTAGGCTACCCTGCTGCCTCTACACTCTAACCACTAGGCTACCCTGCTGCCTCTACACTCTAACCACTAGGCTACCCTGCTGCCTCTACACTCTAACCACTAGGCTACCCTGCTGCCTCTACACTCTAACCACTAGGCTACCCTGCTGCCTCTACACTCTAACCACTAGGCTACCCTGCCGCCTCTACACTCTAACCACTAGGCTACCCTGCTGCCCCTAACCACTAGGCTCATATGTACAAACAGAAGGATGTGATCAAGAAATACCAGGATTTAGCCTCTCGAGTGGCGCAGTGGTCAAGGCATTACTATAGACACGGTTTTATATCCTGGGCTGTGCCACAACCCGGCCGTGGCCTGGAGTCCCATAGGATGATGCACAATTGGGCCAGCGTCGTCCGGGTTAGGGGAGGATTTGGCCTGGGAGGCTTTACTTGGCTCATCACAATCTAGCGACTCCTTGTGGCTGTCCAGGTGCCTGCAGGCTGACCTCGATCGCCAGTTGAACGGTGTTTCCTCCAACACATTGGTGCGGCTGGATTTGGTGTTAAGCTGGCCGGTGTTAAGGAGCGAGGTTAGGCGGGTCATGTTTCTGGAGGACACATGACTCCACCTTTGTCTCTCCCGAGCCCGTTGGGGAGTTGCAGCGATGAGATAAGATTGAAATTGGGGAGAAAAAGGAGGGGTACAATAACCCAAAATAAAAATAAAAGACATGCTAGGATGTACTATAAAAGACAAGATAAACAGTCCACTGTCACTGTGGTGCACTTAAGGAATTATAGATTTTTATACAACGGGTTACCAAAATATTCAAATAAGGATGAATTTATTCACTGGTTTTAACCAATCAGCATGCAGGATTAGACCCACCCATTGTATAAATAACAATAATTCCATTCTTACCTTTTCGAGAACAGGAGAACCAGCAGTGTCCAATGGGTTAATTTATAAAAAGTCGCTGGAATTCCAATGTAAAAAAGAAAAAGAAGAGAAAAACAGAAATAGGAAAAAAAGGACAAAAAGAAAAGGCAAAGAACAGTAATATGAACAGGATCCAATCAAAAGGAGTAACCCTTAACACATTTGTAAAGGCATCTGTTCCATTGTTCATAGGAAGCAGGTTCCAGTCCGTATGGAGCAACTGTCGGCGTGCAGTAATCCAGGTAATCCACACTAAACTGGATCTGTGACTCCCAATGGTAATGCGAAAGGTCTGTGGGTGTCTGTCTGTCTGTCTGTCTGTCTGTCTGTCTGTCTGTCTGTCTGTCTGTCTGTCTGTCTGTCTGTCTGTCTGTCTGTCTGTCTGTCTGTCTGTCTGTCTGTCTGTCTGTCTGTCTGTCTGTCTGCCTGCCCTTTCTTTCTGATTGTCCTTCTGTCTGTCTGCCCTTTCTGTCTGCCCTGTCTGTCTGTCTGTCTGTCAGCTGTAGGTCCTGTAGGAGGCTGATCACAAAAACCTGATCCATGAGGAGAGGAGAGGAGAGAAGAGGAGAGGAGAGGAGAGGAGGAGAGGAGAGGAGAGGAGAGGAGAGGAGAGGAGAGGAGAGGAGAGGAGAGGAGAGGAGAGGAGAGGAGAGGAGAGGAGGAGAGGAGAGGAGAGGAGAGGAGATGATTATTAGGGAGATTGAGGTATCAAGAGAAAATAGATGTAACAACATCAAAACACTTTAGGTCCCTCTGTTATTCTAAGTCATAGTTAGTTTATTGTAAGGTTTGGATAGAAGCCCATTTCAACACATACCTTCAATTTGGTTCAACGTGTTTTGTATGTGCCATGTCGGAGACCTTCGTGTACTATAAATAATTTACAGATTGAGGGGTAGTCTGGTAGCCTGTAGCCTGGTCCCAAATCTATTTGTGCTATCTTGACAACCGGGAGGGGCCAATACATAAATAGACACTGACCAGTTTCTAAGACAGCACAAACAGATCTGGGACCAGGCTAGGGCAGCTACAGTGTGGTGGGGAGGGGCGTGAAGAAACAGAGACAGATGCAGCCTCCAGTCTTAGTCTCCTTGGAGCTGATTGGTACTGTATCATGCTAATCTTAAAGGGCTGGCCATTGTTACAAGAGACACCACACAGTCAACTTAAAATAACATACAGAAATACTTAGTATCATCTCACACTTACATGGCGTGCAGGGAAGCTAAAGTAATTCCACTGCCTAATAGTAAAACACGCTTTGCTGGCTCTAACCGCGCGTCCAATCAGTTTGCTACCTGCTCTTAGTAAACTGATGGAGAGGATTGTGTTTGACCAGAGAACACATTAAGTACTTAGTTTCAGCATGCATATAGAGAAGGGCAATCAACTTGTACTGTACTGACTCAGATGACTGATGATTGGTTAAAAGTATAGTAAGATGATTGTTGGAGCTGTATTGCTAGATTCCAGTGCAGCCTTTGATGTTATTGATCATACATTGTTATTGTTACTTGTTATGGATTTAGATCACCTGCCATCACATGGTTGGAGATGTATTTATCCAATAGAACCCAGAGTGTTCTTCAGTGGAAGCTTCTCTCACATCAGATATGTACAAGTGCGGTCCCAGATTTCACCGGATGTATAAATGTGAAGCATCCAGTTGACGTTTCCACTTACTACCAAATATGGTGATGAGAGGAAGCCCACTGGCCAGCAGTGGGACAAGATGGAGCAAGATGGATTTTGGCTGACATTCTGCTAATTTTCTCATAGATTAAACATTTGATCTCCATACAGTTTTCCGTTTCCAGAACTAGAATCT
This sequence comes from Oncorhynchus tshawytscha, assembly GCF_018296145.1. Lineage (NCBI taxonomy): Eukaryota > Metazoa > Chordata > Actinopteri > Salmoniformes > Salmonidae > Oncorhynchus > Oncorhynchus tshawytscha. Next base: position 7,797,399 of record NC_056429.1, on the reverse strand, counting down.
GTAACAAACTGAGTGGACTGCAGACTTTACCCATTGTCAAATTTTCTAAAATAATTGAGTGCAAGGGCGATTTTCAATTATTGCACACTCACACGTCACAGAGCAGGCGTTCCCTAACGGAAATATACAAATAAATGCTTGAACGCTAGAATGACTATGTATGCGGATGATTCCACACTCTACATGTCAGCACCCAAATAAATCAAATCAAATCAAATCAAATTTTATTTGTCACATACACATGGTTAGCAGATGTTAATGCGAGTGTAGCGAAATGCTTGTGCTTCTAGTTCCGACAATGCAGTAATAACGAGCAAGTAATCTAACTAACAATTCCAAAAAAAACTACAGTCATACACAGTGTAAGGGGATAAAGAATATGTACATAAGGATATATGAATGAGTGATGGTACAGAGCAGCATAGGCAAGATACAGTAGATGATATCGAGTACAGTATATACATATGAGATAAGTATGTAAACCAAGTGGCATAGTTAAAGTGGCTAGTGATACATGTATTACATAAGGATGCAGTCGATGATATAGAGTACAGTATCAACGTATGCATATGAGATGAACAATGTAGGGTAAGTAACATTATATAAGGTAGCATTGTTTAAAGTGGCTAGTGATATATTTACATCATTTCCCATGATTAAAGTGGCTGGAGTAGAGTCAGTGTCATTGACAGTGTGTTGGCAGTAGCCACTCAATGTTAGTGGTGGCTGTTTAACAGTCTGATGGCCTTGAGATAGAAGCTGTTTTTCAGTCTCTCGGTCCCAGCTTTGATGCACCTGTACTGACCTCGCCTTCTGGATGGCAGCGGGGTGAACAGGCAGTGGCTCGGGTGGTTGATGTCCTTGATGATCTTTATGGCCTTCCTGTAGCATCGGGTGGTGTAGGTGTCCTGGAGGGCAGGTAGTTTGCCCCCGGTGATGCGTTGTGCAGACCTCACTACCCTCTGGAGAGCCTTACGGTTGAGGGCGGTGCAGTTGCCATACCAGGCGGTGATACAGCCCGCCAGGATGCTCTCGATTGTGCATCTGTAGAAGTTTGTGAGTGCTTTTGGTGACAAGCCAATTTCTTCAGCCTCCTGAGGTTGAAGAGGCGCTGCTGCGCCTTCCTCACGATGCTGTCTGTGTGAGTGGACCAATTCAGTTTGTCTGTGATGTGTATGCCGAGGAACTTAAAACTTGCTACCCTCTCCACTACTGTTCCATCGATGTGGATGGGGGTGTTCCCTCTGCTGTTTCCTGAAGTCCACAATCATCTCCTTAGTTTTGTTGACGTTGAGTGTGAGGTTATTTTCCTGACACCACACTCCGAGGGCCCTCACCTCCTCCCTGTAGGCCGTCTCGTCGTTGTTGGTAATCAAGCCTACCACTGTTGTGTCGTCCGCAAACTTGATGATTGAGTTGGAGGCGTGCATGGCCACGCAGTCGTGGGTGAACAGGGAGTACAGGAGAGGGCTCAGAACGCACCCTTGTGGGGCCCCAGTGTTGAGGATCAGCGGGGAGGAGATGTTGTTGCCTACCCTCACCACCTGGGGGCGGCCCGTCAGGAAGTCCAGTACCCAGTTGCACAGGGCGGGGTCGAGACCCAGGGTCTCGAGCTTGATGACGAGCTTGGAGGGTACTATGGTGTTGAATGCCGAGCTGTAGTCGATGAACAGCATTCTCACATAGGTATTCCTCTTGTCCAGATGGGTTAGGGCAGTGTGCAGTGTGGTTGAGATTGCATCGTCTGTGGACCTATTTGGGCGGTAAGCAAATTGGAGTGGGTCAAGGGTGTCAGGTAGGGTGGAGGTGATATGGTCCTTGACTAGTCTCTCAAAGCACTTCATGATGACGGATGTGAGTGCTACGGGGCGGTAGTCGTTTAGCTCAGTTACCTTAGCTTTCTTGGGAACAGGAACAATGGTGGCCCTCTTGAAGCATGTGGGAACAGCAGACTGGTATAGGGATTGATTGAATATGTCCGTAAACACACCGGCCAGCTGGTCTGCGCATGCTCTGAGGGCGCGGCTGGGGATGCCGTCTGGGCCTGCAGCCTTGCGAGGGTTAACACGTTTAAATGTCTTACTCACTTCGGCTGCAGTGAAGGAGAGACCGCATGTTTCCGTTGCAGGCCGTGTCAGTGGCACTGTATTGTCCTCAAAGCGGGCAAAAAGTTATTTAGTCTGCCTGGGAGCAAGACATCCTGGTCCGTGACTGGGCTGGGTTTCTTCCTGTAGTCCGTGATTGACTGTAGACCCTGCCACATACCTCTTGTGTCTGAGCCGTTGAATTGAGATTCTACTTTGTCTCTGTACTGGCGCTTAGCTTGTTTGATAGCCTTGCGGAGGGAATAGCTGCACTGTTTGTATTCAGCCATGTTACCAGACACCTTGCCCTGATTAAAAGCAGTGGTTCGTGCCTTCAGTTTCACACGAATGCTGCCATCAATCCACGGTTTCTGGTTAGGGAATGTTTTAATCGTTGCTATGGGAACGACATCTTCAACGCACATTCTAATGAACTCGCACACCGTATCAGCGTATTCGTCAATGTTGTTGTCTGACGCAATACGAAACATCTCCCAGTCCACGTGATGGAAGCAGTCTTGGAGTGTGGAGTCAGCTTGGTCGGACCAGCGTTGGACAGACCTCAGCGTGGGAGCTTCTTGTTTTAGTTTCTGTCTGTAGGCAGGGATCAACAAAATGGAGTCGTGGTCGGCTTTTCCGAAAGGGGGCGGGGCAGGGCCTTATATGCGTCGCGGAAGTTAGAGTAACAATGATCCAGGGTCTTTCCACCCCTGGTTGCGCAATCGATATGCTGATAAAATTTAGGGAGTTTGTTTTCAGATTAGCCTTGTTAAAATCCCCAGCTACAATGAATGCAGCCTCCGGATAAATCGTTTCCAGTTTGCAGAGAGTTAAATAAAGTTCGTTCAGAGCCATCGATGTGTCTGCTTGGGGGGATATATACGGCTGTGATTATAATCGAAGAGAATTCTCTTGGTAGATAATGCGGTCTACATTTGATTGTGAGGAATTCTAAATCAGGTGAACAGAAGGATTTGAGTTCCTGTATGTTTCTTTCATCACACCATGTCACGTTGGCCATAAGACATACGCCCCCGCCCCTCTTCTTACCAGAAAGATGTTTGTTTCTGTCCGCGCGATGCGTGGAGAAACCCGCTGGCTGCACCGCTTCGGATTGCGTCTCTCCAGTTAGCCATGTTTCCGTGAAGCAGAGAACGTTACAGTCTCTGATGTCCCTCTGGAATGCTACCCTTGCTCGGATTTCATCAACCTTGTTGTCAAGAGACTGGACATTGGCAAGAAGAATGCTAGGGAGTGGTGCACGATGTGCCCGTCTCCGGAGTCTGACCAGAAGACCGCTTCGTTTCCCTCTTTTCTGAGTCGTTTTTTTTTTTTTTGGTCGCTGCATGTGATCCACTCGGTTACACTGGTTGTAAGGCAGAACACAGGATCCGCGTCGCGAAAAACATATTCTTGGTCGTACTGATGGTGAGTTGACGCTGATCTTATATTCAGTAGTTCTTGTCGGCTGTATGTAAAGAAACCTAAGATGACCTGGGGTACTAGTGTAAGAAATAACACGTAAAAAAACAAAAAACTGCATAGTTTCCTAGGAACGCGAAGCGAGGCGGCCATCTCTGTCGGCGCCGGATGGGAGTTACAGTCAGTACCAGAATGGTTGATTAATAATAAACCGGTCTTAAATACATCTACAACTTAAATAATTGCATTTGGTTCAAAACATTCTCTAAGACCTAAACCTCAACTGGAGTTGTACATAAAGGGTGTGACTGTTGCACATCCAGACATAATATCCTCAACAACGTGCCAGTCTTTCCTGGTTGAGGGTTGATGAGAAATGAACTGCTTCTCTTCTATTTTTTTATGAGAAACATTACTGTGATGAAAATTCCAGATTGTCTGCATAAATCAAAATAACATTCAGCTCACACACCCATACATACCCCACAAGACATGCCACCAGGGGTCTCTTCAGACACACATACATACTCCACAAGACATGCCACCAGGGGTCTCTTCAGACACCCATACATACTCCACAAGACATGTCACCAGGGGTTTCTTCAGAGTCCCATACATACTCCACAAGACATGCCACCAGGGGTCTCTTCAGACACCCATACATACCCCACAAGAAATACCACCAGGGGTCTCTTCAGACACCCATGCATACTCCACAAGAAATGCCACCAGGGGTCTCTTCAGACACCCATGCATACTCCACAAGACATGCCACCAGGGGTCTCTTCAGACACCCATGCATACTCCACAAGACATGCCACCAGGGGTCTCTTCAGAGTCCCAAAGTTCAAAACAAATTCACGGCAGCAACGCACAGTTTTATACAGAGCCATGGTGGTGTGGAACTCCTTTCCGTCCTCAATTACTCAAATAAACAGCAAAATTACCTTTAAAAACGTCTTTTAAAAACAACTCACAGAACAGCAGTGAAGCGACGCAAACATAGACACAGTCTAACGCACACATTATTTTGAGGTTGAATTGTTTGTATTATTTTTTTTTGTTGCATTGTTTTGTGTATCATTGTATTTTTATTCATTTAGGTAACTGTCCTTCAGTGTATCAGTGTTTCTGTTACTTGTCATGATTTGTGTGTTTTTTTTCTTGTGTGGACCCCAAGAAGATTAGATGCTGCTGCTTCTGCAAATACTAATGGAGATCCTAATAAACACACAATAAATATAGTACTGAACTCTGGCGCTTACAGCTACATCAACTGAATACAGCGTGTGCTACAGTGTCTCAGTAATAGCGTTTGTGTATAAAACCAGGAAGAGTCCTAAGTAACTACTCGAAGGGACTAATTTTCTATCCTACCTCCCTCCCCTCCCCCAGAAAAGAAAAAAGAAAGTGTCCCTGTCTGTGGCTGTGAATGCATCCCAAAAGGCACCCTGTTGTCTTTATAGTGCACTACCTTTGACCAGGGCCAATAGAGCTCTAGTCAAAAGTAGTGCACTTCAAGGAGTAGGGTTCCATTTGGGACGCAAGCACCCTGACCTTAATTAGCATTAGCCCTGTTAGCCGGTCGCCACCTGCTGTTGTTCTGATGCTCTGAGGGCTGACCAGCTTACAGACACTTCCATGACTGCATTGACCTGTGACCTGCAAGCAGGCACTCTTTCCAAAGCCTCCTATAGTACCAACAACTAGTGTCTTCAATGTAGGCCTAATCTACTTACTCCTGTGTGTGGGGGAGTAGTTCCCATTCAGTTCTCAGCAAAGGTGTTTCCAAATGACACTTTAAACTGGATTGGCATTGAATTCCCTTGATTTGATTACTGTTATTTTGTCATTTAACATTTCAGGATGGAATAGAATATAATAAAATGGAATATATTAAAATAGAATATAATAAAATGGAATATAATAAAATATAATATAATAAAATATAATATAATAAAATGGAATATAATAAAATAGAATATAATAAAATAGAATATAATAAAATAGAATAGAATAGAATAAAATAGAATAGAATAAAATAGAAAATAATTATATAGAATAGAATAAAATAGAATATAATAAAATGGAATATAATAAAATGGAATAGAATAAAATAGAATAGAATAAGATAGAATAGAATAGAATATAGTAAAATAGAATAAAATGGAAAATAATAAAATAGAATAGAATATAGTAAAATATAATAAAATATAATATAGTAAAATAGAATAAAATGTAATAGAATAAAATAGAATAGAATAAAATAGAATAGAGTAAAATAGAATACAATAGAATAAAATAGAATAGAATATAGTAAAATAGAATACAATATAATATAATAAAATAGAATATAGTAAAATAGAACACAATTGAATAAAATAGAATAGAATATAGTAAAATAGAATACAATAGAATAGAATAAAATAGAATATAGTAAAATATAATCAAATGTAATAGAATAAAATAGAATAGAATAGAATATAGTAAAATAGAATACAATAGAATAAAATATAATAAAATAGAATATAAGAAAATAATAATAGAGCCCTGCCCTACTTGGCTGTTGCTGTCCGTATTAGTTTATTATTTTAAGAGGTGGGGCAGTGATTTTGCATTTTTATTTGATAGGACAGTGAAAGACTAACAGAAAAAGTAGGAGGGGAGGGTATGCCAGAGGCTTGGATTTGAACGCACACTCACACAGGTATTTTTGTGTGAAAATGATTGCCTGTCTGTCTATGGAAAACAGGGTTGAGGTGTTACAGTATAAGTATTGAGATCTGGACACCGCTGTGAGAACCACTGAAGCTAGCCCGCTAACTACCAGCTATCAGTCAGCAAACCATTGCTAGCGGTCATCAGCTAACCTTTAGCTCCGAAAGCTCTCGCCAGTTTGAACAACGTGACTCAAACCAGAGCATAACGGACCTATTATTATACATTTTTTTCCCCCACCATATCCCCGGATTCCTACCGGACACTCTGAACATTTCATCTAGTTCTTCGCAACTAGCTAACCGCAATCCCGGGTGACTACTCCTGGCTAGCGTTTCCATCAAGCACCAATTAGCCTGAAGCTAGCCCTGCCAGGGCTCCTGTGCTACCACCAAAGCCCCCTCCTGGGCTACAATATCCGGACCCCTTCTACTGCCGGTATGGGGCATGGAACCACGCCGATCCTCTACGACTGGAATACCGACAGAATCTGGCCGAGGATTCCAACAGGCACCTCAGGCGCGAGGTCCGCTGAAGGTCCATTCTGCTAACCGCGGCCTACTAGCTACCTAGAGCTACTTGGAACCCTACTAATTCCACGACTGGTCTATCAAAGTCACCGCACAAAGAGGCAAAAACAGACTTACCCCCAAAGGCTAACTTGCTAGCCCCGGTCTGTTAACTGCTAGCTTGCTTTCCCCGGTCTGCTAACTGCTAGCTTGCCTGCCCCGGTCTGCCAACTGCTTGCTTGCTGCCTAACTGATAGCTTGCCAGCCCCGGTCTGCTAACTGTTAGCTTGTTTAGCCCCGGCCTACTAACTGTTAGCTTGTTAGCATCGGCCTGCTAACTGTCTGAATCGCCGTGTCCCCAGTCAGCCCAACCACTCACTGGACCCATATGTTCACTTGGCTACGCATGCCTCTCTCTAATATCAATATGCCTTGTCCATTACTGTCCTGGTTAGTGATTCCTGTCTTATTTCACTGTAGAGCCTCTGGCCCTGCTCAATATGCCTTAACCAACTATGTTGTTCCACCTCCTACATATGCAATGACATCACCTGGTTTAAACGTCTCTAGAGACTATATTTCTCTCATCATTACTCAATGCCTAGGTTTACTTCCAATGTACTCACATCCTACCTTACCTTTGTCTGTACACTATGCCTTGAATCTATGCTATCGTGCCCAGAAACCTGCTCCTTTTACTCTCTGTTCCGAACGTGCTAGACGGCCAGTTCGTATAGCCTTTAGCCGTACCCTTATCCTACTTGTCCTCTGTTCCTCTGGTGATGTGGAGGTTAATCCAGGTCCTGCAGTGCCTTGCTCCACTCCCACTCCCCAGGAGCTCTCATTTGTTGACTTCTGTAACCATAAAAGCCTTGGTTTCATGCATGTTAACATTAGAAGCCTACTCCCTAAGTTTGTTTTACTAAGCTGTTACAGCTAGTAAAGGTTACATACAGCTAGTAAAGGTTACAGCTTGTAAAGGTTACAGCCGGTAAAGGTTACAGCCGGTAAGGTTACAGCTAGTAAAGGTTACAGCTTGTAAAGGTTACAGCTAGTAAAGGTTACAGCTTGTAAAGGTTACAGCTAGTAAAGGTTACATACAGCTAGTAAAGTTTACAGCTAGTAAAGGTTACAGCTGGTAAAGGTTACAGCTTGTAAAGGTTACAGCTAGTAAAGGTTACATACAGCTAGTAAAGTTTACCGCCGGTAAAGGTTACAGCCGGTAAAGGTTACAGCTGGTAAAGGTTACAGCTAGTAAAGGTTACATCTTGTAAAGGTTACAGCTGGTAAAGTTTACAGCTAGTAAAGGTTACAGCTGGTAAAGTTTACAGCTGGTAAAGGTTAGAGCTAGTAAAGGTTGCATCTTGTAAAGGTTACATCTTGTAAAGGTTACATCTTGTAAAGGTTACATCTTGTAAAGGTTACAGCTGGTAAAGGTTACAGCAAGTAAAAGTTACAGCTGGTAAAGGTTACAGCTAGTAAAGGTTACATACATCTTGTAAAGGTTACATCTTGTAAAGGTTACATCTGGTAAAGGTTACAGCTGGTAAAGGTTACATACATCTTGTAAAGGTTACATCTTGTAAAGGTTACATCTGGTAAAGGTTACATACAGCTAGTAAAGTTTACAGCTTGTAAAGGTTACAGCTAGTAAAAGTTACAGCTGGTAAAGGTTACATCTGGTAAAGGTTACATACATCTTGTAAAGGTTACATACATATTGTAAAGGTTACATCTTGTAAAGGTTACATCTTGTAAAGGTTACAGCTGGTAAAGGTTACATACAGCTTGTAAAGGTTACATCTTGTAAAGGTTATAGCTTGTAAAGGTTACATCTTGTAAAGGTTACAGTTTGTAAAGGTTACATCCGGTAAAGGTTACAGTTGGTAAAGGTTACAGTTGGTAAAAGTTACAGTTGGTAAAGGTTACATACAGCTTGTAAAGGTTACAGCTTGTAACGGTTAAAGCTTGTAAAGGTTATAGCTTGTAAAGGTTATAGCTTGTAAAAGTTAAATCTGGTAAAGGGTACATCTTGTAAAGGTTACAGCTGGTAAAGGTTACATCTTGTAAAGGTTACAGTTGGTAAAGGTTACATCTGGTAAAGGTTACAGTTGGTAAAGGTTACAGTTTGTAAAAGTTACAGCTGGTAAAGGTTACATCTTGTAAAGGTTACAGCTGGTAAAGGTTACATCTTGTAAAGGTTACAGCTGGTAAAGGTTACATTTTGTAAAGGTTACATCTGGTAAAGGTTACAGCTGGTAAAGGTTACATCTTGTAAAGGTTACAGTTGGTAAAGGTTACAGCTGGTAAAGGTTACATCTTGTAAAGGTTACAGCTGGTAAAGGTTACATCTTGTAAAGGTTACAGCTGGTAAAGGTTACATCTTGTAAAGGTTACATCTTGTAAAGGTTATAGCTTGTAAAGGTTACATCTTGTAAAGGTTACAGTTTGTAAAGGTTACATCCGGTAAAGGTTACAGTTGGTAAAGGTTACAGTTGGTAAAAGTTACAGTTGGTAAAGGTTACATACAGCTTGTAAAGGTTACAGCTTGTAACGGTTAAAGCTTGTAAAGGTTATAGCTTGTAAAGGTTATAGCTTGTAAAAGTTAAATCTGGTAAAGGGTACATCTTGTAAAGGTTACAGCTGGTAAAGGTTACAGCTGGTAAAGGTTACATCTTGTAAAGGTTACAGTTGGTAAAGGTTACATCTGGTAAAGGTTACAGTTGGTAAAGGTTACAGTTTGTAAAAGTTACAGTTGGTAAAGGTTACAGCTGGTAAAGGTTACAGCTGTTAAAGGTTACATCTTGTAAAGGTTACAGCTGGTAAAGGTTACATCTTGTAAAGGTTACAGCTGGTAAAGGTTACATTTTGTAAAGGTTACATCTGGTAAAGGTTACAGCTGGTAAAGGTTACATCTTGTAAAGGTTACAGTTGGTAAAGGTTACAGCTGGTAAAGGTTACATCTTGTAAAGGTTACAGCTGGTAAAGGTTACATTTTGTAAAGGTCACATCTTGTAAAGGTTACAGCTGGTAAAGGTTACATCTTGTAAAGGTTACATCTGGTAAAGGTTACAGCTGGTAAAGGTTACAGTTGGTAAAGGTTACAGATGGTAAAGGTTACAGCTGGTAAAGGTTACATCTCGTAAAAGTTACAGCTGGTAAAGGTTACATCTGGTAAAGGTTACAGTTGGTAAAGGTTACAGTTGGTAAAAGTTACAGTTGGTAAAGGTTACAGCTGGTAAAGGTTACATCTTGTAAAGGTTACAGCTGGTAAAGGTTACATCTTGTATAGGTTACAGCCGTTAAAGGTTACATCTTGTAAAGGTTACAGCTGGTAAAGTTTACAGCTAGTAAAGGTTACAGCTGGTAAAGGTTACAGCTAGTAAAGTTTGCATCTTGTAAAGGTTGCATCATGTAAAGGTTACATCTTGTAAAGGTTACAGCTGGTAAAGGTTACAGCTAGTAAAGGTTACAGCTAGTAACATTTACAGCTGGTAAAGGTTACAGCTAGTAAAGGTTGCATCCTGTGAAGGTTACATCTTGTAAAGTTTACAGCTGGTAAAGGTTACAGCTAGTAAAGGTTACATACAGCTAGTAAAGTTTACAGCTAGTAAAGGTTACAGCTAGTAAAAGTTACAGCTGGTAAAGGTTACAGCTGGTAAAGGTTACAGCTAGTAAAGGTTACATACATCTTGTAAAGGTTACATCTTGTAAAGGTTACAGCTGGTAAAGGTTACAGCTGGTAAAGGTTACAGCTGGTAAAGGTTACATACATCTTGTAAAGGTTACATCTGGTAAAGGTTACAGCTAGTAAAGTTTACAGCTTGTAAAGGTTACAGCTAGTAAAAGTTACAGCTGGTAAAGGTTACATCCGGTAAAGGTTACATACATCTTGTAAATGTTACATCTTGTAAAGGTTACAGCTGGTAAAGGTTACATACAGCTTGTAAAGGTTACATCTTGTAAAGGTTATAGATTGTAAAGGTTACATCTTGTAAAGGTTACAGTTGGTAAAGGTTACATCTGGTAAAGGTTACAGCTAGTAAAGGTTACAGTTGGTAAAGGTTACAGTTGGTAAAGGTTACAGCTAGTAAAGGTTACATCTGGTAAAGGTTACAGCTGGTAAAGGTTACAGCTAGTAAAGGTTACAGTTGGTAAAGGTTACAGTTGGTAAAGGTTACATATTGTAAAGATTACAGCTGGTAAAGGTTACAGCTGGTAAAGGTTACAGCTGGTAAAGGTTACATCTTGTAAAGGTTACAGTTGGTAAAGGTTACATCTGGTAAAGGTTACAGTTGGTAAAGGTTACAGTTGGTAAAAGTTACAGTTGGTAAAGGTTACAGCTGGTAAAGGTTACAGCTGGTAAAGGTTACATCTTGTAAAGGTTACAGCTGGTAAAGGTTACAGTTGGTAAAGGTTACAGCTAGTAAAGGTTACAGTTGGTAAAGGTTACATCTGGTAAAGGTTACAGCTGGTAAAGGTTACATCTTGTAAAGGTTACAGCTGGTAAAGGTTACATCTTGTAAAGGTTACAGCTGGTAAAGGTTACATCTTGTAAAGGTTACAGCTGGTAAAGGTTACAGTTGGTAAAGGTTACAGCTGGTAAAGGTTACAGCTGGTAAAGGTTACATCTTGTATAGGTTACAGTTGGTAAAGGTTACAGTCGGTAAAAGTTACAGTTGGTAAAGGTTACAGCTGGTAAAGGTTACAGCTGGTAAAGGTTACATCTTGTAAAGGTTACAGCTGGTAAAGGTTACATCTTGTAAAGGTTACAGCTGGTAAAGATTACATATTGTAAAAGTTACATCTGGTAAAGGTTACAGCTAGTAAAGGTTACAGTTGGTAAAGGTTACAGTTGGTAAAGGTTACAGCTAGTAAAGGTTACAGCTAGTAAAGGTTACAGTTGGTAAAGGTTACAGTTGGTAAAGGTTACAGCTAGTAAAGGTTACAGCTAGTAAAGGTTACAGTTGGTAAAGGTTACAGCTAGTAAAGGTTACAGTTGGTAAAGGTTACAGTTGGTAAAGGTTACAGCTAGTAAAGGTTACAGCTAGTAAAGGTTACAGTTGGTAAAGGTTACAGTAAAGGTTACAGTTGGTAAAGGTTACAGCTAGTAAAGGTTACAGCTGGTAAAGATTACATATTGTAAAAGTTACATCTGGTAAAGGTTACAGCTAGTAAAGGTTACAGTTGGTAAAGGTTACAGCTAGTTACAGTTGGTAAAGGTTACAGTTGGTAAAGGTTACAGCTAGTAAAGGTTACAGTTGGTAAAGGTTACAGCTAGTAAAGGTTACAGTTGGTAAAGGTTACAGCTAGTAAAGGTTACAGTTGGTAAAGGTTACAGTTGGTAAAGGTTACAGCTAGTAAAGGTTACAGTTGGTAAAGGTTACAGTTGGTAAAGGTTACAGCTAGTAAAGGTTACAGCTAGTAAAGGTTACAGTTGGTAAAGGTTACAGTTGGTAAAGGTTACAGCTAGTAAAGGTTACAGCTAGTAAAGGTTACAGTTGGTAAATGTTACAGCTAGTAAAGGTTACAGTTGGTAAAGGTTATCCTAAAGACATTCTACCCACCTGCTACTTTCCACTCTTCTTTCATAACATTATCTGGCTATCAAAACCTGCACCTCCATTATCTTTTTATCTAGTGATTTTCAATGATGTTTCTGCTAGTTTTGATTTGCTACGGCCTTGCTGCGACTTTGGGTTAGTAGAGTATGTCTCTAATGCATGGCTGAAGGCTGGCAGGATATAATGCATCATTCTCCCCACTCCTCTTCTGACATCTACCAAGAGCCCCCTTCTGGTTGAAGAGTCTTTGATGAACCTTTGGCAAAACGTTCCTTTTTATCAGAATGGTGAATAACTTGTGTAGGTTATTCATAGTATGGTAGTTTTAATCACCTTTTTAACCCAGTGCTCGCAGCTCATCCAATCTCTGTACTCTTCAAGCCGGATACATCACCACAATGCACACCTCAACACCTCCACACACACACACGCACGCACGCACGCACACACACACAGACACACACACACACACACACACACACACACACACACACACACACACACACACACACACACACACACACACACACACACACACACACACACACACACACACACACACACACCACACACACACACACACCTCCACACACACACCTCCACACACACACACACACACACACACACACACACACACACACACACACACACACGCCCACACAGGCACACACACACACACCTCCACACACACACACACACCTACACACACACACACACACACACACACACACACACACACACACACGCACGCACGCACGCACGCACGCACGCACACACACACACACACACACACACACACACACACACACACACACACACCTCCACACACACACCTATACACGCACACCTCCACACACACACACACACACACACACACACACACACACACACACACACACACACACACACACACACACACACACACACACACACACACACACACACACACATACACACACACACACAGACACACACAGACACACACAGACACACACCTATACACACACCTATACACACACCTATACACACCTATAAACACACACACACACACACACTCCTCCTACAGTGGTTACCACGTTCCCGCTATCTGTGTGGCCGGGGCTTTATGACTGGGGAGCCAATCATCAGGGAGAAGACAGTTCAGTAGGCCAGTAGAAGTCCTGCTTTATAACTGGGGAACCAATAATCAGGGAGTAGACCTGCTTTATGACTGGGGAACCAATCATCTGGGAGGAGACAGTTCAGTAGGCCAGTAGAAGTCCTGCTTTATAACTGGGGAACCAATCATCAGGGAGTAGACCTGCTTTATTTTTATTTTTTTTTTAAAATTTTATTTCACCTTTATTTAACCAGGTAGGCCAGTTGAGAACAAGTTCTCATTTGCAACTGCGACCTGGCCAAGATAAAGCATAGCAGTGTGAGCAGACAACACAGAGTTACACATGGAGTAAACAATTAACAAGTCAATAACACAGTAGAAAACAAAGGGGGGAGTCTATATACAATGTGTGCAAAATGCATGAGGAGGTAGGCGAATAATTACAATTTTGCAGATTAACACTGGAGTGATAAATGATCAGATGGTCATGTACAGGTAGAGATATTGGTGTGCAAAAGAGCAAGTAAATAAATAAAAACAGTATGGGGATGAGGTAGGTGAAAATGGGTGGGCTATTTACCAATAGACTATGTACAGCAGCAGCGATCGGTTAGCTGCTCAGATAGCTGATGTTTGAAGTTGGTGAGGGAGATAAAAGTCTCCAACTTCAGTGATTTTTGCAATTCGTTCCAGTCACAGGCAGCAGAGTACTGGAACGAAAGGCGGCCAAATGAGGTGTTGGCTTTAGGGATGATCAGTGAGATACACCTGCTGGAGCGCGTGCTACGGATGGGTGTTGCCATCGTGACCAGTGAACTGAGATAAGGCGGAGCTTTACCTAGCATGGACTTGTAGATGACCTGGAGCCAGTGGGTCTGGCGACGAATATGTAATGAGGGCCAGCCGACTAGAGCATACAGGTCGCAGTGGTGGGTGGTATAAGGTGCTTTAGTGACAAAACGGATGGCACTGTGATAGACTGCATCCAGTTTGCTGAGTAGAGTGTTGGAAGCCATTTTGTAGATGACATCGCCGAAGTCGAGGATCGGAAGGATAGTCAGTTTTACTAGGGTAAGCTTGGCGGCGTGAGTGAAGGAGGCTTTGTTGCGGAATAGAAAGCCGACTCTTGATTTGATTTTCGATTGGAGATGTTTGATATGAGTCTGGAAGGAGAGTTTGCAGTCTAGCCAGACACCTAGGTACTTATAGATGTCCACATATTCAAGGTCGGAACCATCCAGGGTGGTGATGCTAGTCGGGCATGCGGGTGCAGGCAGCGATCGGTTGAAAAGCATGCATTTGGTTTTACTAGCGTTTAAGAGCAGTTGGAGGCCACGGAAGGAGTGTTGTATGGCATTGAAGCTTGTTTGGAGGTTAGATAGCACAGTGTCCAATGACGGGCCGAAAGTATATAGAATGGTGTCGTCTGCGTAGAGGTGGATCAGGGAATCGCCCGCAGCAAGAGCAACATCATTGATATATACAGAGAAAAGAGTCGGCCCGAGAATTGAACCCTGTGGCACCCCCATAGAGACTGCCAGAGGACCGGACAGCATGCCCTCCGATTTGACACACTGAACTCTGTCTGCAAAGTAATTGGTGAACCAGGCAAGGCAGTCATCCGAAAACCGAGGCTACTGAGTCTGCCGATAAGAATATGGTGATTGACAGAGTCGAAAGCCTTGGCAAGGTCAATGAAGACGGCTGCACAGTACTGTCTTTTATCGATGGCGGTTATGATATCGTTTAGTACCTTGAGTGTTGCTGAGGTGCACCCGTGACCGGCTCGGAAACCAGATTGCACAGCGGAGAAGGTACGGTGGGATTCGAGATGGTCAGTGACCTGTTTGTTGACTTGGCTTTCGAAGACCTTAGATAGGCAGGGCAGGATGGATATAGGTCTGTAACAGTTTGGGTCCAGGGTGTCTCCCCTTTGATGAGGGGGATGACTGCGGCAGCTTTCCAATCCTTGGGGATCTCAGACGATATGAAAGAGAGGTTGAACAGGCTGGTAATAGGGGTTGCGACAATGGCGGCGGAAAGTTTCAGAAATAGGGGGTCCAGATTGTCAAGCCCAGCTGATTTGTACGGGTCCAGGTTTTGCAGCTCTTTCAGAACATCTGCTATCTGGATTTGGGTAAAGGAGAACCTGGAGAGGCTTGGGCGAGGAGCTGCCGGGGGCAGAGCTGTTGGCCGAGGTTGGAGTAGCCAGGCAGAAGGCATGGCCAGCCGTTGAGAAATGCTTATTGAAGTTTTCGATAATCATGGATTTATCGGTGGTGACCGTGTTACCTAGCCTCAGTGCAGTGGGCAGCTGGGAGGAGGTGCTCTTGTTCTCCATGGACTTCACAGTGTCCCAGAACTTTTTGGAGTTGGAGCTACAGGATGCAAACTTCTGCCTGAAGAAGCTGGCCTTAGCTTTCCTGACTGACTGCGTGTATTGGTTCCGGACTTCCCTGAACAGTTGCATATCCCGGGGACTATTCGATGCTATTGCAGTCCGCCACAGGATGTTTTTGTGCTGGTCGAGGGCAGTCAGGTCTGGGGTGAACCAAGGACTGTATCTGTTCTTAGTTCTGCATTTTTGAACGGAGCATGCTTATCTAAAATGGTGAGGAAGTTACTTTTAAAGAATGACCAGGCATCCTCAACTGACGGGATGAGGTCAATGTCCTTCCAGGATACCCGGGCCAGGTCGATTAGAAAGGCCTGCTCACAGAAGTGTTTTAGGGAGCGTTTGACAGTGATGAGGGGTGGTCGTTTGACTGCGGCTCCGTAGCGGATACAGGCAATGAGGCAGTGATCGCTGAGATCCTGGTTGAAGACAGCGGAGGTGTATTTGGAGGGCCAGTTGGTCAGGATGACGTCTATGAGGGTGCCCTTGTTTACAGAGTTAGGGTTGTACCTGGTGGGTTCCTTGATGATTTGTGTGAGATTGAGGGCATCTAGCTTAGATTGTAGGACTGGCGGGGTGTTAAGCATATCCCAGTTTAGGTCACCTAACAGAACAAACTCTGAGGCTAGATGGGGGGCGATCAATTCACAAATGGTGTCCAGGGCACAGCTGGGGGCTGAGGGGGGTCGGTAGCAGGCGGCAACAGTGAGAGACTTATTTCTGACTGGGGAACCAATCATCTGGGAGGAGACAGTCCAGTAGGCCAGTAGAAGACCTGCTTTATGACTGGGGAACCAATCCTCAGGGAGGAGACCTGCTTTATGACTGGGGAACCAATCATCAAGGAGGAGAGAGTCCAGTAGGCCAGTAGAAGACCTGCTTTATGACTGGGGAACCAATCATCAGGGAGGAGACCTGCTTTATGTCTGGGGAACCAATCATCAGGGAGGAGACCTGCTTTATGACTGGGGAACCAATCATCAGGGAGGAGACCTGCTTCATGACTGGGGAACCAATCATCAGGGAGGAGATCTGCTTTATGATTGGGGAACCAATCATCAGGGAGGAGACCTGCTTCATGACTGGGGAACCAATCATCAGGGAGGAGATCTGCTTTATGATTGGGGAACCAATCATCAGGGAGGAGACCTGCTTCATGACTGGGGAACCAATCATCAGGGAGGAGACCTGCTTTATGACTGGGGAACCAATCATCAGCGAGGAGATTTGCTTTATGACTGGCGAACCAATCATCAGGGAATGGACTTGATCAACTAGCCAACCTAATACTATAACTTTTCCAATCCAGTATACTGTGCACTGAAGACTATAGAATTGTTAGACCATTGTATGTAATATGTAAACTACAATCGTCACGTGAATCATTCTATCTCGCATCTTGCATCTGTTAGTTGTAAGTCTAAATAGGTCAAGTATGACTGAGGATTACAGGAATGTTTGAAGAGCAGTGACAAACAATGGTTTGAAGGAAAATGAACATTTTCTTCAGTATCTGTCTTCCATAGTGTGGGCTCTTTTTCTGAAATTATGTATTATGTTTATCGACAGCAATGCTATTTCATTAACGCAGATTACGGATAGAGTGCTTGTTTCAGGAATGCAGATTTGGGTAGCTCATATGATGGGATATGACAACACAGACAGGAATATCAGGAATCTGTCTGTGTAGTTGGGAGATCATACATTTTGTTTTTCAATGGTTAAAAAAAACAAAAAAACGCGTTGAATATCTGTCCACTTGTAGTGGGCATCGTGTACGAAAGGGATCAATCGAGCATAAGCAACATGATCACACCATCTAGTGGCTGTTTGTAGAAGTCCCAGAGCAGCTGTCAACCCATCTGGATGACGATAATGTATTTTGTTTGTCCATCAAAGCCACAGAGGAAAATATAATAGAGTGTGTATGCTAGCGTGTTCGGGACACACGACCTTGATAACCATACGGTACGGTACATTCTGAACTGGTATAACAGCTGCCTTACAGGCACAGGATTAGAGAAAATGGTACTAGCAATCACACAATTACCAAAGGTCATCAAACATTACTTTATGTTGGACAGAAACGAATCGCTAAAGTACGAAACCATAAAAATAAAAAATTCAGTGATGTATATGTCAGATCATGCTCTTTTATATTACATGACAGAAAGAACGGCCTGAAATAAAAATGAAAGAATATAATCCTGTCCGTTTGCAACACTAGATAACAGTTATAAACATCATTATAATCCAGATTAAAGCTCTGTGACTTTCCAGTGGCATTTCAACAGATGTTAAAATCTCACGTCATAACCACGACTCACATTCATACCCGAGAAAACAATCACGACAGCAAAGACAGCCGCTAGTCGTTCACCAGAAGTGTGATTTTATTATTGCATCCAATTCAATAACACCCCCCCCGCAAAAAAATAAATAAATAAATAAAAAATTGATACATATGAATGTTTTGGTTCAACATTGGTCATCATGGAATTATGAGGTACGGGAAGCCAAAAGCAACAAATGAAATAATAATTAATGATTTAAATCACACTGCAACACAGTAAAGCGTCCATCTTAAAGGTACAATCTGGGATCAAGATGGGAATCTGTTCAATAGGCTTTCTAAATTCATCATACATCCAATGGATCTTAGAACACAATATAATGAATCCCAGATTGTAGCCTCAATAACCAGAGAGAGTGCACTCAAGGCTGAGTTCTGGTCTGATATTCATATTCATATTCATTCGTTGTAGTGGAGAGGAGAGGGAGGGAGGGAGGAATAGTAATGGAAGATTGTTCCACCACCAGTATCAGTGACTGGGTAAGTGACTGTTGCTATCTATATCCCCTGGAAGATTGATCCACCACTGTGTGTGTGTGTGTGTGTGTGTGTGTGTGTGTGTGTGTGCGTGCGCGTGCATACACCTGCCCCCCCCAGGACCCAGTAACTAGGCAACTGAGGCCTTTGGATTGGATTCTCACGGGCATGACCTTATGATTAGTTCAATCTAAATCACAAGGTCATTCCCAGGTCAGAGGTCAGATAAAAAGGTCAGAGGTCAGTTAAAAAGGTGAGCGGTGCAGATAAATACAAGTCAAACATAAATACATGAAATGATATACACAACAAGCAGGATGTATAGATATGCAGAGATTGGGGGAAATCGAAGGGCCTAGGTTTGTCAAACTTTTCAGAACAAGAGTCCCCTTTTCAAAATAAGAGTCAATTGTTGATAAACTCTTGATCAATTCAATAGATGTCTCATTCCTATGTCGGTGGACAATATGATTTACAGAACGTTGTCAAGAAGACCAGAACAATCTTTTCATCATAAGGAATATAGTAAACCTTGTACGAAAATACAAGCCAATAAGACGGCAAAATGACCCCCAGGAGATTTATCATATCATCTCAGTGTTCTCAAAGTAACAGCCTCTAGCCCATCGGCAGGTCAGTACCAGCGCATCGTTGTTTCTCAGACATTTTATTCAATGACCTCATGTCGCTGAACCTGGGTCTCATACATTACGGCACCCAATGGAAAACTGTTAAAAACAGAAAACAAAAATGTGCTTTTTTTGGGGGGGGGGACAAGTCCAGGTTGTCCCTCCAAGTTTCAGTCCGTTCTCTTCTGTTTAGTGCCTGATGAACAAACTACTATCTCCGGTTTATCTTGTGTTTAGGTCTGGCGAACACCTCATTTACCCGTCTATCCATGTTGTTATGGACGAAAAGCTGCAATTCACTGTGCCTCTTTCTGTATACCCACACACAGGTTGTGTACGGTACAGTCACTACACCAATCACACAGACCTCAGTTTGATGTCTGTATATTCTCTGTGCCCATAGGGGAAACAAGGTGATCATTCTGTGACTGATGTTCAGGGAGTCGTTTAAAAAAAAAGAGAATGGCTTGAAAACTGTGCGCAGTACATCTCTGTCAACAAGCTTTTCACTGCCATGTCGGCCAAGGTCGGGTGTGTGTTTGCTATGGCCTGTTCTCCCTAAGGACTGGCTGACTGGGGAGGTGCGTGTGTTTCTGGTGCTCCTTAATTTAATGTGATGCTATTAATTTCTTTTAGTTGCTACCAATGAAAAATGACAATTTAGAGCCCAGTGTGTAGGCAGAGGAGGTGCCTTGCAGGAAACATGACAGCCAAGACATTTTCTTCTCCCTCTATCCTCACAAGGTTTACTGTATTCTCACAAGGCTCCCTATATTTTTGTTTTACCTTTATTTAACCAGGCAAGTCAGTTAAGAACAAGGACTTATTTTCAATGACAGCCTAGGAACAGTGGGTTAACTGCCTGTTCAGGGGTTTGTACTTTGTTTGTACTTTGTACTTTGTCAGTTCAGGGGTTTGAACTTGCAACCTTCCGGTTACTAGTCCAACGCTCTAACCACTAGGCTACCCTGCCACCCCAGGTATTCTCACAAGGTTTACTGTATTCAATTCCAAACTGTTACTTTAAAATCCAGTCATTTGTCAAAAATATACATTCATGTCTTTTGATAAAATAATATGTTTGATAACTAGGCTAGCAAAAACATTTTGTATATAGTATGTAAGCGTAAATATTCATGTAAAACATACACAAGGATCCGTCCAATATGGCTGAAACAAGATAGTGGTAGACATACCATCGACATCTTTCAGTTAATCTCTGAAATTACAAAATAAAAAGTGCAGTTCAGTCAAAGTTCTTTAGCTTGTTATCAAGTCTCTTTGGGAGGCCTCACGTTCACCACACCTTTTAACCTTTATCTAACTAGGCAAGTCAGTAAAGAACAAATTATTATTTTTAACTGCCTTGGAGCAGAAGGACAGATTTTTACCTTGTCAGGTCAGGGATTTGAACTTGCAACCTTTTCGGCTACAACTCCAACGCTCTAACCACTAGGCTACCCTGCCGCCTTATCACAATACACTGAGAGAAAATATAATAATATTAAAAAAAGGAAAAATATTGTTGGTGTTATTCTGAACTTAAAAATAATCTCTATTGGGTAAAATGTTAGATGAATACACTACATGATCAAAAGTATGTGGACACTCTCCTCCCTGATGATTGGTTCCCCAGTCATAAAGCAGGTCTTCTACTGGCCTACTGGACTCTCTCCTCCCTGATGATTGGTTCCCCAGTCATAAAGCAGGTCTCCTCCCTGAGGATTGGTTCCCCAGTCATAAAGCAGGTCTTCTACTGGCCTACTGGACTGTCTCCTCCCAGATGATTGGTTCCCCAGTCATAAAGCAGGTCTACTCCCTGATGATTGGTTCCCCAGTTATAAAGCAGGACTTCTACTGGCCTACTGAACTGTCTTCTCCCTGATGATTGGCTCCCCAGTCATAAAGCCCCGGCCACACAGATAGCGGGAACGTGGTAACCACTGTAGGAGGAGTGTGTGTGTGTGTGTGTGTGTGTGTGTTTGGAAGCTCGTCAAACATCTCATTCCAAAATCATGGGCATTTATATGTAGTTGGTCCATCCCTTTTTGCTGCTATAACAGCCCCCACTCTTCTGGGAAGGCTTTCCACTAGATGTTGGAACATTGCTGCTATAACAGCCTCCACTCTTCTGGGAAGGTTTTCCACTAGATGTGGGAACATTGCTGCTATAACAACCCCCACTCTTCTGGGAAGGTATTCCACTAGATGATGGAACATTGCTGCTATAACAGCCTGCACTCTTCTGGGAAGGTTTTCCACTAGATGTGGGAACATTGCTGCGGGGACTTCCATTCAGCCACAAGAGCATTAGTGAGGTCGGGCACTGATGTTGGACGATTAGCCCTGGCTGTGTTCCAATTCATTCCAAAGGTGTTCGATGGGCTTGAGGTCAGGGCTCTGTGCAGGCCAGTTTTTTCACACCGATCTCGACAAACCATTTCTGTATGGACCTCACTTTGTGCTTGGGGGCATTGTCATGCTGAAACAGGAAAGGACCTTCCCCAAACTGTTGCCACAAAGTTGGAAGCACAGAATCATCTAGAATGTCCCTGTATGCTGTAACATTAAGATTTCCCTTCACTGGAACTAAGGGCACTAGCCCCAACAATGAAAAACAGCCCCAGACCATTATTCCTCCTCCACCAAACTTTACAGTTAGCACTATGCATTCGGGCAGGTAGCGTTCTCCTGGCATACGCCAAACCCAGATTTGTCTGTCGGACCACTCTTGGCATTGCGCATGGTGATCTTAGGCTTGTGTGCGGCTGCTCGGCCATGGAAACCCATTTCATGAAGCTACCGACAAACACTTCTTATGCTGACTTTGTTTCCAGAGGCAGTTTGGAACTCGGTAGGGAGTGTTGCAACCGAGGACAGATCATTTTTACGCGCTACGTGCTTCAGCACTCGGCGGTGCCGTTCTGTGAGCTTGTGTGGTCTACCACTTCGCGGCTGGGCCGTTGTTGCTCCTAGACGTTTCCAGTTCACAATAACAGCACTTACAGTTGACTGGGGAAGCTCTAGCAGGGCAGAAATTTGACTGACTTGTTGGAAAGATGGCATCCTATGACGATGATATGTTGAATGTCACTGAGCTCTTCAGTACGGGCCATTCTACTGTCAATGTTTGTCTATGAAGATTGCATTGATTTTATACACCTGTCCGCAACAGGTGTGGCTGAAATAGCCAAATTCACAAATTTGAAGGGGTGTCCACATACTTTTGTATATATAGTGTATGTCTGAACAACAGCTTTTAAACAAATACCTTAACACAAAATTACAATGTGAGGATATAGGCTACAATACATATTGTACATTATTGGAAATTGATCAGTATACTTTCTTATAGTTTAACATTATCAAACAATCCACATTGGTACAGTACCTCCACATTCAACATTGTACAGTAGTAACATTGTACTGTAGAAAAATACTTAACCCAGCGGGCAAAGATGGCTGAAATGACGTCATTACCACTCGTTTACAACCAGAACTGGTTTCGCCCGCTGGGAACTCTGTCTTTTTACGTTAGGTCATTCACTCTGCATTAAAAATACATCTCTGTCCTCAGTTTTTTTCCTCCAATATGGATATGCACTCATTCACACCCTCCTTGAATTAAAAAAAAACCGACACTAGCAATTAAAAAACACAATGCCAATACCGAAGACAATTTCCCCATAGTTTAGACATCGCAGGAGGGTGTGTTTCAACCTCACAGGTTGGAGGGAAGTTCGGGGAGTCTGTACTCTGCCTCGGATGTCTTGGCCGGGGTAGCAGGATGACTGGGGTTGGGATGTGAAGAGGTCGGTGCTCCTTGGTTCACAGGAGTTGGAAGTTCAGATCCCGAGGGAGTGTAGTGACTCAGAGGTGTGACGTGGGAGTTTATTACTGCTACCCTCTGTCATGGGAGGAGAGGAGAAGTGAGAAGGACCAGACCCCCCTGAAGGTATGGAGAGAGACGGTCTGGATAGAGACCCTTCTTGGGGCAGGTAGCTGACTGAACCAGAGGTGGAAACAGTGGAGATAGTCCTGACATCCTGGGTGAAGAGATCCACTAAGGACTCTGCCCTCTGCCCCCTTTCGTCTACCCTAACGGGGCATGACGTCTGTGGGGTGAGGGAACTGTGAGAGCCCATGGCGCTGGAGGGTTGGCTGTGGAGATGGCTGAGTTGGCTGTGGTGATGATGGTGAAGCACCGTCCTTCCCGTCAGTGGGCTCTGGATGGTGGGGCTGAGTGCCACCGGTGGGGTGCAGGACGGGGAGCCATTCCCTGATCCGTACTGGGCCAGCGAGGCGAGGGCAGAGTGGGATGAATGGGCAGAGTCCACCGGGAGAACCTGAGGGAGGAGGCCGGCGTGGAGGCCAGGGTGGAGGCCAGAGTGGAGGGTGGGATGGAGGCTGGACTGCAGACCCGCCAGACTGTGATGCACCAGGGAGGATGAGGCTCCACCACCTCCAAAGCTGGCCTGTTGTGGGATAGGTATTGATAGAAACCCACTGGAGCTGTGGTTTTGGGTGGTGTAGCTAGGGCTGGTGCTGGCGTAGGAACAGTGGGAGTATGCTCTCTCCTGATGTTCACCAGAGCCCATCCCCCTCTGGACCTGCTGAGAGCTGGTAGCGTGAGAGGAAGAGGAGTCGTGTTGCTGTAGCTGGCTCAGGATGGGGCTGACAGAGCTACAGATGAGAGGGCTTAGGGTGGAACCAGAGGGGGCTGAGAACCTTCCCGAGTCCATGGTGGGTCTTACTGATGCCCCCTGCTGTTGGGAACTTGGTGGGCTGTACGGGTGGTGGTGGTGGTGGTGGAGCTGGGCCGCGTAGGAGGAGGAGGACGGATACCCCTGGATTGAGGCCTGGCCCAAGAGGAAGGGAGCGCCTCCGCTGGGCTGAGCCTGGAAGTTGGTGGTGGTGGTGGGCTGGTACATGGAGGTCATAGGTGAAAGAGGAGACATGGAGGAGGAGGAGGTGGAGACTAGATGTTGCGCCCGAAACGAGGCTAATATCGGAGTGTCCACTCCAGAACGGAACTTCACAGAACCGGCCGGAGATGCAGCCCCGGAGCCACAGCCGGGAACGCCCATACCTCCAGCTGCAGACACGCCCACAAACACGCCCCTTTCCAAACGGTGGCCTCCTGGATCCTTGAACGACCTGGAGACGGGGAGCGGATGGTGGAAGAGGATGGGAGGGAGCTGGGCTTGGAGCTGGGAGTGAGAGAAGGCCAAAGCCAGGGATGTGGTGGCTGCAGCGGCCTGGAGGGGGCCCTGGACCAGGGGAGCCCAGATGACCCCTGAGGTGGAGGATGGGAGGTTCAGGGACTGGGGAGAGATGTTGCTCTGGATAGCCATGTCACGGTCATGCTGTACGATCCTCTGGATGATCTCATTCTCCTGGAGGTTCACAGTTCCTGAGTTCTGGGCGACTTTGTGTTGGAGCACAGAGTTCCTCTTTCCTGTAGAGAAGAAGAGAGAGTAGTGGTATGTGAGGAAAGGCAAAGGGTTAGGGTTAGAGTTAGGGTCTGTCTTGTACAGTCTAAACCTAAAGCACCCAGAGAGCAGATTTTATGACCTAAAGTCGACTGTTGCAGCCATCTTTGGGTGTTGCTGTCATATTAGAACCAGAACTAGAGAGAGTTCCTGCTGGTAAGGCTATATTAAACCCTGCTTGTCATCCATTAAACCACAGCTAAATGAGGGTCTTTTTAACACAATGCTTTCACCTCAGGGCAGTGAGATATAACATTCCCCTTCTGAAATTAAAAACGGTTGAATACTAATCTAATATAAGAGATCGCCAACTTGAATTCTCACACTTTTCTTTCCACATATTCAGCCAGTTTAAATCCTTCCAGGTTCTAATTCACGTGCATTTTGGTTCATTCTATAACTAGAGGACACCTGATAGGTCCAGGAGGGGTTAGTGTCATGTTTGTCTTTATCTGTTGTGGTCTAGTACTGTTTGTTTTGCTTGCTGGGGCCATTTACTTTAAGTGCTGTCTGTCTTCCCAGTAGCTTAACCTGTTGTCTGAACTGCTGACTGCTCTTACCTAGTTATTTTCAGATCTCATTTGGCTTGTTTTGTAGCTTTGACAACTACACTGAGTATACAACAGTGTAGGCTGCTGAGGGGAGGACGGCTCATGATAATGGCTGGAACGGAGCAAACGGAATGGCATCAAACACCTGGAAACCATGGAAACAATGTGTTTTGTGTATTTGATACCATTCCACTGATTCCGCTCCAGCCATTACCACGAGTCCATCCTCCCTAATTAAGGTGCCACCAACCTCCTGTGGTATACAAAACATTAAGAACACCTGCTCTTTCCACGACATAGACTGACCAGGTGAATCCAGGTGAAAGCTATGATCCCTTATTGATGTCAATAAGGGGAAATCCACTTCAATCAGTGTAGATGAAGGGGCGGAGACAAGTTAAAGAAGGATTTATAAGCCTCGAGACAACTGAGACGTAAGCCATTCAGAGGGTGAAAGGGCAAGACAAAGATGTAACTGCCTTTCAACGGGTTATGGTAGCAGGTGCCAGGCACACGGTTTGAGTCAAGAACTGCAACGCTGCTGGGCGATTCAGGCTCAACAGTTTCCAGTGTGTTTCAAGAATGGTCCACCACCCAAAGGACATTAAGCAATACGCTTGACCTAATCTTTACTAGAGGCTGTTCTCCTACTAATCGCACTGCAACCCCACTCTAGGTCTCTGATCAATAGTAATCTCACTGAAACACCCCTCCAGGCCTCTGATCAATACTAATCTCACTGCAACCCCCCTCCAGGTCTCTGATCAATACTAATCTCACTGCAACCCACTTCCAGGTCTCTGATCAATACTAATCTCACTGCAACCCCCTTCCAGGTCTCTGATCAATACTAATCCCACTGCAACCCCCATCTAGGTCTCTGATCAATACTAATCTCACTGCAACTCCCTTCCAGGTCTCTGATCAATACTAATCCCACTGCAACCCCCCTCCAGGTCTCTGATCAATACTTTGTTTCTTTCCCGTCTCCTCCAACCCTACCCAGATGGTTATGTGCTGTCACAATCTTCACTCTCTCTCTCCCACTACTCTCTCTTCTTCTATCCTATCATCTCTCCCTTCTGATAAATCCTTCTCCTTCCTGTATCCTGATTCTGCCTCTTCGACCCTACTCTCCCCCCTTTCCGCATCCGATGACTGGCACTGTCTCCTTTCCTCCCGGTCGTCTCGACCCTCCCCTCCTGCTCCGTGGCTGAGTGACTCCTTGTGAGTTTACAGAACAGGGCTGTGGGGAGCTGAGTGAAAAGGGAGGAAAACTAAACTTTTCGAGGACCTATCATCCTTTCACTACCTTCCCTTCCTCTGTATCCTCTGCTAAAGCCATTTTCTATTACTCCAAATTCCAAGCTTCTGCCCCTAACCCTAGGAAACTCTTTTCTACCTTCTCCTCCCTCCTTAATCCTTCACCCCCTCGCCCTCCCTCCTCCCTCTCTGTTGACAACTTTTTCAAACACTTTCACGATATCCGCTCCTCGTTCCCTCAGCCTATTAGGTCCACTTTCCCACACACCCGAGCTACCCTACGCCTTGACCTCTTTCTCCCCTCTCTCTCCAGAGGACATCAAATCAAATCAAATCAAATGTATTTATATAGCCCTTCGTACATCAGCTGATATCTCCAAGTGCTGTACAGAAACCCAGCCTAAAACCCCAAACAGCAAGCAATGCAGGTCTAGAAGCACATCCTGTGACTAGTGAGGTCCGGCCACCAAAAAACCTGCCTACTCGACCCCAACCCCTCCTCCCCTCTCCAGGTCATCTCTGGAGACCTTTTCCCATTCCTCACTTCCCTCATCAACTCATCCCTGACCACTGGCTGCGTCCCCTCTGACTTCAAAATGGTCAGAGTTGCTCCACTCCTCAAGAAGCCATCACTCAACCCCTGATTGGAAGTGATGCAGACAATTACATTGATGGAAGCTACAATCTATCTGCAATATTAAAGCTGATCTACCACCTAAAAAAAAAAATATATATAATAAATAAATACATTTAATACATTTAAAAAACACTTGAGCCATCTGACGTCAAAAACTACAGACCAGTATCCCTTTTTTAAATGATTTCCATCTCTGACCAACTCTCTTGTTATCTCTCTCAGAATGATCTTCTTAACCCTAACCAGTAAGGCTTCAAGACGGGTTCCTCAACCCGAGACAGCTCTTCTCTGTGTCACAGAGGCTCTTTGCACTGCCAAATCTGACTCGGTCTCCTCTGTTCTCATCCACCTAGATCCATCCGCTGCCTTTGACACCGTGGACCATCAGATCCTCCTCTCCACCCTCTCAGAGCTGGACATCTCAAGCGCTGCACACTGACTGCATCCTACCTAGCAGGACATTCTCAGGTCTGGGGGTCTCAGGCTCTATCAGATCCTCCTCTCCACCCTCTCAGGGCTGGGTGTTTCAGGCTCTATCAGATCCTCCTCTCCACCCTCTCAGGGCTGGGTGTCTCAGGCTCTATCAGATCCTCCTCTCCACCCTCTCAGAGCTGGGTGTCTCAGGCTCTTTCAGATCCTCCTCTCCACCCTCTCAGGGCTGGGGGTCTCAGACCTCTACCCTCAGATCCTCCTCTCCACCCTCAGGGCTGGGTGTCTCAGGGCTGGGCTGGGGGTCTCAGACTCTATCAGATCCTCCTCTCCACCCTCTCAGGGCTGGGGGTCTCAGACTCTATCAGATCCTCCTCTCCACTGGGGGTCTCAGACTCCAGATCCCTCTCAGGGCTGGGGTCTCAGGCTCTATCAGATCCTCCACTCCACCCACTCAGGGCTGGGTGTCAGGCTCTATCAGATCCTCCTCTCCACCCTCTCAGGGCTGGGGGTCTCAGACTCTATCAGATCCTCCTCCCCACCCTCTCAGGGCTGGGTGTCTCAGGCTCTATCAGATCCTCCTCTCCACCCTCTCAGGGCTGGGTGTCTCAGGCTCTGCACACTTTTGGATTGCATCCTACCTGGCAGGCCGCTCCTACCAGGTGATGTGGAGAGGATCTGTGTCTGCACCACGTACTCTCACTACTGGTGTCCCCCAGGGCTCGGTTCTAGGTCCTCTGCTCTTCTCTCTATGTACCAAGTCACTCAGCTCCGTCATATCCTCACATGGTCTCTCCTATCATTGCTATGTGGATGACACTCAATTCCTTCCCCCGCACATTGACTCAGTACGTACAGTGCCTTGTGAAAGTATTCGGCCCCCTTGAACTTTGTGACCTTTTGCCACATTTCAGGCTTCAAACATAAAGATATAAAACTGTATTTTTTTGTGAAGAATCAACAACAAGTGGGACACAATCATGAAGTGGAACGACATTTATTGGATATTTCAAACTTTTTTAACAAATCAAAAACTGAAAAATTGGGCGTGCAAAATTATTCAGCCCCCTTAAGTTAATACTTTGTAGCGCCACCTTTTGCTGCAATTACAGCTATAAGTCGCTTGGGGTATGTCTCTATCAGTTTTGCACATCGAGAGACTGACATTTTTTCCCATTCCTCCTTGCAAAACAGCTCGAGCTCAGTGAGGTTGGATGGAGAGCATTTGTGAACAGCAGTTTTCAGTTCTTTCCACAGATTCTCGATTGGATTCAGGTCTGGACTTTGACTTGCCCATTCTAACACCTGGATATGTTTATTTTTGAACCATTCCATTGTAGATTTTGCTTTATGTTTTGGATCATTGTCTTGTTGGAAGACAAATCTCTGTCCCAGTCTCAGGTCTTTTGCAGACTCCATCAGGTTTTCTTCCAGAATGGTCCTGTATTTGGCTCCATCCATCTTCCCATCAATTTTAACCATCTTCCCTGTCCCTGCTGAAGAAAAGCAGGCCCAAACCATGATGCTGCCACCACCATGTTTGACAGTGGGGATGGTGTGTTCAGGGTGATGCGCTGTGTTGCTTTTACGCCAAACATAACGTTTTGCATTGTTGCCAAAAAGTTCAATTTTGGTTTCATCTGACCAGAGCACCTTCTTCCACATGTTTGGTGTGTCTCCCAGGTGGCTTGTGGCAAACTTTAAACGACACTTTTTATGGATATCTTTAAGAAATGTCTTTCTTCTTGCCACTCTTCCATAAAGGCCAGATTTGTGCAATATACGACTGATTGTTGTCCTATGGACAGAGTCTCCCACCTCAGCTGTAGATCTCTGCAGTTCATCCAGAGTGATCATGGGCCTCTTGGCTGCATCTCTGATCAGTCTTCTCCTTGTATGAGCTGAAAGTTTAGAGGGACGGCCAGGTCTTGGTAGATTTGCAGTGGTCTGATACTCCTTCCATTTCAATATTATCGCTTGCACAGTGCTCCTTGGGATGTTTAAAGCTTGGGAAATCTTTTTGTATCCAAATCCGGCTTTAAACTTCTTCACAACAGTATCTCGGACCTGCCTGGTGTGTTCCTTGTTCTTCATGATGCTCTCTGCGCTTTTAACGGATCTCTGAGACTATCACAGTGCAGGTGCATTTATACGGAGACTTGATTACACACAGGTGGATTGTATTTATCATCATTAGTCATTTAGGTCAACATTGGATCATTCAGAGATCCTCACTGAACTTCTGGAGAGAGTTTGCTGCACTGAAAGTAAAGGGGCTGAATAATTTTGCACGCCCAATTTAAATTTTTTTGATTTGTTAAAACAGTTTGAAATATCCAATAAATGTCGTTCCACTTCATGATTGTGTCCCACTTGTTGTTGATTCTTCACAAAAAAATACAGTTTTATATCTTTATGTTTGAAGCCTGAAATGTGGCAAAAGGTCGCAAAGTTCAAGGGGGCCGAATACTTTCGCAAGGCACTGTATGTATGTAGCCTCAGTATTGTTATTTTATTATGTTACTTTTTATTACATTTTTAACTTTAGTTTATTTATTAAATATTTTCTTAACTCTATTTCTTGTACTGCATTGTTGGTTAAGGGCTTGTGAGTAAGGATTTCACGGTAAGATCTACACCTGTTGTATTCGGAGAATATGACAAATAAATATGATTTGATTCCTGATACCCAGGTGGTGACACGAATCTCTGCGTGCCTGGCATATATCTCAGCTTGGATGTCGACCCACCACCTCAACAACACGGAGCTCCCTGAAAAGGCATGCTCGCTCAAAGACCTCTCCATTACGGTTGACAACTCCACGGTGTCCCCCTCCCAGTGTGCAAATAACCTTGGCATGACCCTGGACAACACCCTGTTGTTCTCTGCAAACATCACAGCAGTGACTCGCTCCTGCAGGTTCATGTTCTATAATATCCGTAGAGTACCACCCTACCTCACACAGGAAGTGATGTAAGTCCTAATCTAGGCACTTGTCATCTCCCGTCTGGACTACTGCAGCTCTCTGTTGGCTGGGCTCCCTGCTTGTGCCATCAAACCCCTGCCCCGCCTGGTGTTCAACTCAAGTTCTCCCATGTCACCCGCTCCTCACCTCACTCCACTGGCTTCCAGTCGAAGCTCTCATCCACTACAAGACCTTGGTGCTTGCCTACGGAGCAGCAAGAGGAACTGTCCCTCCCTACCTTCAGGCTATGCTCAAACCCTACACCCCAACCCTACACCCCAACCCTACACCCCAACCCTACACCCCAACCCTACACCCAATCCCTCCACCCAAACCCTTCACCCCAACCCTACACCCAATCCCTCCACCCAAACCCTTCACCCCAACCCTTCACCCCAACCCTACACCCCAACCCTCCACCCCAACCCTACACCCCAACCCGAGTACTCCATTCTGCCATCTCTTGGCTCTCCCACCCCTATAGGAGGTCAGCTCCTGCTCAGCCAAATCCAAACTGATAGCTGCTTTATCCCTCTAGAGTCTAAGCCCGGGGGAAGGGGAGGGTTCTACTTAGCTAACATATTGAATTGTTTTAAGATGGTCATACCAAGGATCCTTTAGCTATTTCATTTAGAATTTTAAGACCCCTTAAGGTATCAAAAAAATATATTAAAAAAAATATTTGATGAAACATTGAGTTTGTCATTACTGCTATTAGCCGAAACACATTGAATAACAGATTTGTTACATGGAACAACAGATAGACCCCAAAAAATCAAAAGGAAGTTTTTTTTAAAGTGTCTCTCCTAAAACTGAGAGATATAAGAAATATGAGGAAACAATTTTTTATTATGTATTTATGCCCTTATTTTTGGCACTAAACTATCTCCATATATACCTCCATTCATTTTAAAAAATTGATATGGGGACCTTGAGAAGAGTCCATGTTGGCTTGTACGTGCTCGTGAGAGTCTCACCTTTCCTCATATTAATGTGTAGCCATAACTGTTCAGATGCTACAAACAGACGTCGGCAGAAGAGGCTGTACCAATTACAGACGAGTTCCCGTGACACAGTTCGAACGATACAGACGTTTTTGTGAGAAGACTGATTTTCAGGACGTCTCATGGTCTGACAAACACCTCTCTAGCTCTGCCACCACCCACTGCAGATGTGAAAGTGCCATATCGGCAGATATCTCTAGCTTAAACAGGCAGAATTTAATGGGGCTTTTTTAAAAACTATGTTAATTCAATTGTAGGCTAAGGGTTATTGAGGAAATATTTACTGACTATGACTGTGATATGTGGTTGTCCCACCTGGATATCTTAAAATGAATACATTAACTGTAAGTGGTTCTGGATAAGAGTCTGCTAAATGACTCACTACTGTAAGTGGCTCTGGATAAGAGAGTCTGCTAAATGACTCACTACTGTAACTCTCTCTGGATAAGAGAGTCTGCTAAATGACTCACTACTGTAAGTGACTCTGGATAAGAGAGTCTGCTAAATGACTCACTACTGTAAGTGACTCTGGATAAGAGAGTCTGCTAAATGACTCACTACTGTAAGTGACTCTGGATAAGAGAGTCTGCTAAATGACTCACTACTGTTAGTGACTCTGGATAAGAGAGTCTGCTAAATGACTCACTACTGTTAGTGACTCTGGATAAGAGAGTCTGCTAAATGACTCACTACTGTAAGTGACTCTGGATAAGAGAGTCTGCTAAATGTCTCACTACTGTAAGTGACTCTGGATAAGAGAGTCTGCTAAATGACTCACTGCTGTAGTGATTCTGGATAAGAGAGTCTGCTAAATGACTCAATACTGTAAGTGACTCTGGATAAGAGAGTCTGCTAAATGACTCACTGCTGTAGTGATTCTGGATAAGAGAGTCTGCTAAATGACTCAATACTGTAAGTGACTCTGGATAAGAGAGTCTGCTAAATGACTCACTGCTGTAGTGATTCTGGATAAGATAGTCTGCTAAATGACTCACTACTGTAAGTGACTCTGGATAAGAGAGTCTGCTAAATGACTCACTACTGTAAGTGACTCTGGATAAGAGAGTCTGCTAAATGACTCACTACTGTAAGTGACTCTGGATAAGAGAGTCTGCTAAATGACTCACTGCTGTAGTGATTCTGGATAAGAGAGTCTGTTAAATGACTCACTACCGGAAGTGACTCTGGATAAGAGAGTCTGCTAAATGACTCACTACTGTTAGTGACTCTGGATAAGAGAGTCTGCTAAATGACTCACTACTGTAAGTGACTCTGGATAAGAGAGTCTGCTAAATGACTCACTACTGTAAGTGACTCTGGATAAGAGAGTCTGCTAAATGACTCACTGCTGTAGTGATTCT
>NC_056429.1:7751946-7759446 GCF_018296145.1 Oncorhynchus tshawytscha | reverse complement strand
TTGTGCTGAGGCTGCCGCTTCAACGTAATGAAAGTTATGTAAATGACTGAAACCGGGCTTATTGTGCTGAGGCTGCCGCTTCAACGTAATGAAAGTTATGTAAATTACTGAAACCGGGCTTATTGTGAGGTCAATAACTCTCATAAAAGCTTCCTTTGACATTTGAGTCATTTAGAAGATGCTCTTATCCAGAGTGACTTACAGTAGTGAATTCATACATGTTTCATCATGGGCAACGAAACATAAATTATAGCAGTAACAAGCTATAAAAGTTTACCTCTGGTCATCCTCATCTTTACGCTATCAAAGTTAACTCTGGTCATCCTCATCTTTACGCTATAAAGGTTTACCTCTGGTCATCCTCATCTTTACGCTATAAAAGTTTACCTCTGGTCATCCTCATCTTTACGCTATAAAGTTTACCTCTGGTCATCCTCATCTTTACACTATCAAAGTTAACTCTGGTCATCCTCATCTTCATGCTATCAAAGTTTACCTCTGGTCATCCTCATCTTCATGCTATCAAAGTTTACCTCTGGTCATCCTCATCTTTACGCTATCAAAGTTTACCTCTGGTCATCCTCATCTTCATGCTATCAAAGTTTACCTCTGGTCATCCTCATCTTCATGCTATCAAAGTTTACCTCTGGTCATCCTCATCTTTATGCTATAAAGTTTACCTCTGGTCATCCTCATCTTTATGCTATCAAAGTTTACCTCTGGTCATCCTCATCTTCATGCTATCAAAGTTTACCTCTGGTCATCCTCATCTTTGCTATCAAAGTTTACCTCTGATAAAAAAGTTTACCTCTGGTCATCCTCATCTTCATGCTATCAAAGTTTACCTCTGGTCATCCTCATCTTTACGTGATAAAAGTTTACCTCTGGTCATCCTCATCTTTGTTCCTTCACTCAAAACTGAACAAGACATCCGTAGTCTGCACACACAGATGCTGCGTTCCTCGTATGGGCATTGCTGTGCTTCCTCAGTTGCTATGGAGATTTCCTTACTAGGGCTACACCACAGGAGGCCGGTGGCACCTTAATTAGGGAAGGGGGGGCTCGTGGTAATGGCTGGGGTGGAATAGGTAGAATGGTATCAAATATATCGGGCACATGGTTTCTATGTGTTTGATGCCATTCCATTTGCTCCATTCCAGCCATTATTATAAGCCGTCCTCCCCTCAGCAGCCTCATGCGCAAACCTGCCCAACAAATATAGCCCGATTCTGGACTGATTGTCCAATCGTTCTGCTGCGGAGTTACCGCCAGGTGTATGTACTATACTGATTACTAGTTCACTAGTAAATAGGGAATAGGGTGCCACTTGGGATAGTCTTAGAGTAGTCTACAGGCTACAGCTAAGTAATAAGATAATGGTTACTAATCAGAATATCAAACAGAAATCTCCCTCAACAAAGTCAGCATTTTTTTGCTATCAGTTTCAGTTCCAGGCCTACCATCATCAGGGTGATAAATAACTGCAGTCATTGGCTGCATCAGAAATGGCACCCTGTTCCCTACATAGTGTACTACTATTTCGACCAGAGCTGAGAGCCCTGTGGGCCCTGTTCAGAAGTAGTGCATTACTTTTTGACCAGAGCTCAGAGCCCTGTGGACCCTGTTCAGAAGTAGTGTACTACTATTTCGACCAGAGCTGAGAGCCCTGTGGGCCCTGTTCAGAAGTAGTGTACTACTATTTCGACCAGAGCTGAGAGCCCTGTGGGCCCTGTTCCCTACATAGTGTACTACTATTTCGACCAGAGCTCAGAGCCCTGTGGGCCCTGTTCAGAAGTAGTGTACTACTATTTCGACCAGAGCTGAGAGCCCTGTGGGCCCTGTTCAGAAGTAGTGTACTACTATTTCGACCAGAGCTGATAGCCCTGTGGGCCCTGTTCAGAAGTAGTGTACTACTATTTCGACCAGAGCTGATAGCCCTGTGGGCCCTGTTCAGAAGTAGTGCATTACTTTTTGACCAGAGCTCAGAGCCCTGTGGGCCCTGTTCAGAAGTAGTGTACTACTATTTCGACCAGAGCTGAAAGCCCTGTGGGCCCTGTTCAGAAGTAGTGTACTACTATTTCGACCAGAGCTGATAGCCCTGTGGGCCCTGTTCAGAAGTAGTGCATTACTTTTTGACCAGAGCTCAGAGCCCTGTGGGCCCTGTTCAGAAGTAGTGTACTACTATTTCGACCAGAGCTGAAAGCCCTGTGGGCCCTGTTCAGAAGTAGTGTACTACTATTTCGACCAGAGCTGATAGCCCTGTGGGCCCTGTTCAGAAGTAGTGCATTACTTTTTGACCAGAGCTCAGAGCCCTGTGGGCCCTGTTCAGAAGTAGTGTACTATAAAGGGAATATTGTGTCATTTGGTGACGCAGTCACTGATGAAGATTAAAACACAAAAACACAACCAGAACCAGGGACAGTCATTACTATTATAGTGACAATGGGTCTGATGTCACGTGGAGATCACGCAGAGACACACACACACACACTGACCTCTCTGAGCGGTTCGTTCAGCTCCCCCAGAATGCTCTCCTCGTCAAACATCTTGCCCTGGAAACGATGTTCATAGTAGTCATGGACCCGCTGCCGCATGCCGGCAGGAAGCTTGTGGAAGGACATGTACTGCTCCACCTGTTTATACTGTACAAGACAAAGATAATTGATTAGTTGATTGACTGATTGAAAGACATGTACTGCTCCACCTGTTTATACTGTACAAGACAAAGATAATTGATTAGTTGATTGACTGATTGAAAAACATGTACTTCTCCACCTGTTTATACTGTACAAGACAAAGATAATTGATTAGTTGATTGACTGATTGAAAAACATGTACTTCTCCACCTGTTTATACTGTACAAGACAAAGATAATTGATTAGTTGATTGACTGATTGAAAAACATGTACTGCTCCACCTGTTTATACTGTACAAGACAAAGATAATTGATTAGTTGATTGACTGATTGAAAAACATGTACTTCTCCACCTGTTTATACTGTACAAGACAAAGATAATTGATTAGTTGATTGACTGATTGAAAGACATGTACTTCTCCACCTGTTTATACTGTACAAGACAAAGATAATTGATTAGTTGATTGACTGATTGAAAACATGTACTTCTCACCTGTTTATACTGTACAAGACAAAGATAATTGATTAGTTGATTGACTGATTGAAAAACATGTACTTCTCCACCTGTTTATACTGTACAAGACAAAGATAATTGATTAGTTGATTGACTGATTGAAAAACATGTACTGCTCCACCTGTTTATACTGTACAAGACAAAGATAATTGATTAGTTGATTGACTGATTGAAAAACATGTACTTCTCCACCTGTTTATACTGTACAAGACAAAGATAATTGATTAGTTGATTGACTGATTGAAAAACATGTACTTCTCCACCTGTTTATACTGTACAAGACAAAGATAATTGATTAGTTGATTGACTGATTGAAAAACATGTACTTCTCCACCTGTTTATACTGTACAAGACAAAGATAATTGATTAGTTGATTGACTGATTGAAAAACATGTACTTCTCCACCTGTTTATACTGTACAAGACAAAGATAATTGATTAGTTGGTTGATTGATAAACTGATTGATTGAAAGACATGTACTTCTCCACCTGTTTATACTGTACAAGACAAAGATAATTGATTAGTTGATTGACTGATTGAAAAACATGTACTTCTCCACCTGATTGAAAGACAAAGATAATTGATTAGTTGATTGATTGATTGAAAGACATGTACTTCTCCACCTGTTTATACTGTACAAGACAGAGATAATTGATTAGTTGGTTGGTTGATTGATAAACTGATTGATTGAAAGACATGTACTTCTCCACCTGTTTATACTGTACAAGACAGAGATAATTGATTAGTTAGTTGGTTGATTGATAAACTGATTGATTGAAAGACGTGTACTTCTCCACCTGTTTATACTGTACAAGACAGAGATAATTGATTAGTTAGTTGGTTGATTGATAAACTGATTGATTGAAAGACGTGTACTTCTCCACCTGTTTATACTGTAGAAGACTAAGAGGACGGGGGTGGCGTTGAGGACCAGGATGCAAACAGGAAGAACAGAAAGACATTTGTCTCAGCCTACTACTTTTAACTATCAAATAAATTCAACCTATCAAACCGTTGTCAGATTTGTGTTATAACAGATGATAAACGTACCACTGACACAGGACAGTTCTCGTATATCCAGGTACATGGAGAAATACCGTATGTTGTATGCAATGACAATAACCTCCAGCACACCAGTGATGTTGAGACTCCACAGAAATACTGTATGTTGAGGCTCCACAGAAATACTGTATGTTGAGGCTCCACAGAAATACTGTATGTTGAGGCTCCACAGAAATACTGTATGTTGAGGCTCCACAGAAATACTGTATGTTGAGGCTCCACAGAAATACTGTATGTTGAGGCTCCACAGAAATACTGTATGTTGAGGCTCCACAGAAATACCGTATGTTGAGGCTCCACAGAAATACTGTATGTTGAGGCTCCACAGAAATACTGTATGTTGAGGCTCCACAGAAATACTGTATGTTGAGGCTCCACAGAAATACTGTATGTTGAGGCTCCACAGATGACACACATTTCTGTCTCAATCTCATCAGGATTGTGAAGAGTTGTCGTTTGAATCGTTTCAGTGTAATATTATCACTTTGTGTATTGAGCCTGAGAGTGCATTGTCTGAGTGTTTCAGTGAACCAGAGCAGCAGTTTATCATTGTCTGAGTGTTTCAGTAATACCAGAGAGTAGCAGTTTATCATTGTCTGAGTGTTTCAGTAATACCAGAGAATAGCAGTTTATCATTGTCTGAGTGTTTCAGTGAACCAGATAGTAGCAGTTTATCATTGTCTGAGTGTTTCAGTGAATCAGATAGTAGCAGTTTATCATTGTCTGAGTGTTTCAGTGAACCAGAGAGCAGCAGTTTATCATTGTCTGAGTGTTTCAGTGAATCAGATAGTAGCAGTTTATCATTGTCTGAGTGTTTCAGTGAATCAGATAGTAGCAGTTTATCATTGTCTGAGTGTTTCAGTGAATCAGATAGTAGCAGTTTATCATTGTCTGAGTGTTTCAGTGAACCAGAGAGCAGCAGTTTATCATTGTCTGAGTGTTTCAGTAATACCAGAGAGCAGCAGTTTATCATTGTCTGAGTGTTTCAGTGAACCAGATAGTAGCAGTTTATCATTGTCTGAGTGTTTCAGTGAACCAGAGAGCAGCAGTTTATCATTGTCTGAGTGTTTCAGTCAACCAGAGAGCAGCAGTTTATCATTGTCTGAGTGTTTCAGTGAACCAGAGAGCAGCAGTTTATCATTGTCTGAGTGTTTCAGTGAACCAGAGAGCAGCAGTTTATCATTGCTCTCATAGGTTGACAGTTAACTGTTTTTACAAACCTCCTGACAGCTCTATGAGAGATGTCTGAACACCAAGTAATGGAATGGTGATCTCCAAAAAACTGTCCTCGCTGCAGAAATCATCTCCCCCGGGTAATCACAGTAATAAGGTTGTTATCAGTCAGCAGGTAGGTAATCACATGTATTGTTGTCTCGACCTTCTTGCCCTTTGTGCTGGTGTCTGTGCCCAATAATGTTTGTACCATGTTTTATGCTGCTACCATGTTGTGCTGCTACCATGCTGTGTTGTCATGTGTTGCTGCCATGCTGTGTTGTCATGTGTTGTTGCCATGCTATGTTATTGTCTTAGGTCTCTATGTTGTGTTGTCTCTCTTGTCGTGATGTGTGTTTTGTCCTATATTTTATCTTTTAATCCCAGCCGCTAGACCGTCATTGTAAATATCAATTAGTTCTTAACTGACTTGCCTAGTTAAATAACGGTTCAATAAAAAAATAAAAAAGAATTAATATGGTTGTTAGCAGTCAACATGTAGGTCATCACATTAATACGGTTGTTAGCAGTCAACGTGTAGG
The DNA here is from genome assembly GCF_018296145.1 of Oncorhynchus tshawytscha. Taxonomy (NCBI): domain Eukaryota; kingdom Metazoa; phylum Chordata; class Actinopteri; order Salmoniformes; family Salmonidae; genus Oncorhynchus; species Oncorhynchus tshawytscha. The sequence goes on along the minus strand of NC_056429.1, from coordinate 7,753,481 downwards.
TCATCACATTATTACGGTTGTTAGCAGTCAACGTGTAGGTCATCACATTAATACCATTGTTAGCAGTCAACGTGTAGGTCATCACATTAATACGGTTGTTAGGAGTCAACATGTAGGTCATCACAGTAATACGGTTGTTAGCAGTCAACATGTAGGTCATCACATTAATACGGTTGTTAGCAGTCAACGTGTAGGTCATCACATTAATACCGTTGTTAGCAGTCAACATGTAGGTCATCACATTAATACGGTTGTTAGCAGTCAACATGTAGGTCATCACATTAATACCGTTGTTAGCAGTCAACATGTAGGTCATCACATTAATACGGTTGTTAGCAGTCAACATGTAGGTCATCACAGTAATACGGTTGTTAGCAGTCAACATGTAGGTCATCACATTAATACGGTTGTTAGCAGTCAACATGTAGGTCATCACATTAATACGGTTGTTAGCAGTCAACATGTAGGTCATCACATTAATATGGTTGTTAGCAGTCAACGTATAGGTCATCACATTAATATGGTTGTCAGCAGTCAACATGTAGGTCATCACAGTAATACGGTTGTCAGCAGTCAACATGTAGGTCATCACAGTAATACGGTTGTTAGCAGTCAACATGTAGGTCATCACATTAATACGGTTGTTAGCAGTCAACGTGTAGGTCATCACATTAATACGGTTGTTAGCAGTCAACATGTAGGTCATCACATTAATACGGTTGTTAGCAGTCAACGTGTAGGTCATCACATTAATACGGTTGTTAGCAGTCAACATGTAGGTCATCACAGTAATATGGTTGTTAGCAGTCAACATGTAGGTCATCACATTAATACGGTTGTTAGCAGTCAACGTGTAGGTCATCACATTAATACGGTTGTTTGCAGTCAACGTGTAGGTCATCACATTAATACGGTTGTTAGCAGTCAACGTGTAGGTCATCACATTAATACGGTTGTTAGCAGTCAACATGTAGGTCATCACATTAATATGGTTGTTAGCAGTCAACGTGTAGGTCATCACATTAATACGGTTGTTAGCAGTCAACATGTAGGTCATCACATTAATACGGTTGTTAAGTCAACGTGTCATCACATTAATATGGTTGTCAGCAGTCAACATGTAGGTCATCACAGTAATACGGTTGTCAGCAGTCAACATGTAGGTCATCACAGTAATACGGTTGTTAGCAGTCAACATGTAGGTCATCACATTAATATGGTTGTTAGCAGTCAACATGTAGGTCATCACATTAATACGGTTGTTAGCAGTCAACGTGTAGGTCATCACATTATTACGGTTGTTAGCAGTCAACGTGTAGGTCATCACATTAATACGGTTGTTAGCAGTCAACATGTAGGTCATCACATTAATACGGTTGTTAGCAGTCAACATGTAGGTCATCACATTAATACGGTTGTTAGCAGTCAACGTGTAGGTCATCACATTAATACGGTTGTTAGCAGTCAACATGTAGGTCATCACAGTAATATGGTTGTTAGCAGTCAACGTGTAGGTCATCACATTAATACGGTTG